>NC_132838.1:5357500-5492500 GCF_048164855.1 Canis lupus baileyi
TCCAACAAATGCTAACAATAATGATGCCATCATTGAAACAAAGTAAGCCTATAATTTCTGTAAATAGCATCACTATAAAAGTTTTACAGCAATATGCTTCAGACTAAAAACAAACATATCTTGTTCATTTAAACAAATACACTCAGACTTTTCCACTTTTTATATATTCTATTTCATGAATAAGCACCTTAAACGGGGGGAGGATTGCGTTTCATAAATACACTAACTTGTACCTAATTTGCCAGCAGTTACTAAGATAAAAGTGCTGAGAAGCTATTAAGCATTATATGCAATACTATCAAAAGATCAGCCATGAAACAGCACAGCTTTACCAAAGAACTATGGAATCATAACTCTTTTTCACCAAAGAAGGATGCAATGAAATTCACAAAATTTGTGGACACAGACCTCTATTGAATTGTCAAGATTTTGAATAACTAGGTAGTCTAAGTCAATTCTCTCTGAAACTATTTTCACATCTGTGAAATGTAAAGGTTCCCTTTAAAATCCAAAATTCTTATTATTCCGCGATAAGCTAATTCTGCAATAAGCTACCTTGTGTTAGGACAAATTAAATATAGCAAGCCACTGACATTTTCAAGTCATATGAACTGAAACCTTTAGAAAAGTCCTACTGAATATACTCTCCTTCATAAAAGCTGGTAGATTATTTTTAAAAAATTAAGTGACCCCTTTAGAATCTTAGTGATTCTATAAACACAGTCTAAATTCATTAAAAAGCTATAAATTCTTCCAGTAAGGAATACAAATGAACTCTACCCTCCAATTCATACGCTATTACTGTAGTAACATGGACCCAAGTCCCCACAATCAAAACCACGAGGGAGGACGGTGTCCACCAGGAGACAAGCGAGGACAGGGGCACAACATACTGGGCAACACACTGAGGCTAGGCCAGCACAGCTCAGCAGAGCATTCTGACCTTTTGGGTGGCGCCATAGCACCACGTCAGCACAGAAGGCATCTACAAGAAGAGCAACAGTGATGCAGAGCACAGTCAGGTATAGTGGGGCCCTGCAAAAGGAAGCGATTTCCAAATGAAATTCACAACATCCATCCCTAGAGTCAAACACCTCCGCCTCCCAGGACAGAGCTTTCCCAGGCTTTATCCTCAGACACTCCTGGAGCCTCACCAGGACTCCTAACAAGCGAGGTCAGGCATGGCTGCCAGAAACCCCAGTGTCTGTCTGTAAAGGGGATCGTCCACAAGGGATGCAAGCTGGCTTCAGGACCCCTCCCTGGGAACCTCTGTGCCCTGATGAAACCGCTTCTCCATGACACAGTCGACAGAGGGTCCCTCCGATGTCAACCTCACACTACACAAAGGAAAACACTTCCTAAGATTTCCAAATCAAACTCTTCTCGTAATAAAAGTGAATTAAATAGCCACATGAATTAACAGTCCACACTGATATTATAGATAAATTTTTAAAGGCTAATAATTTTGTAACAAATGACATTTTTGTCCCAAAGTCAAATGTTTTCCATTTATGGCACCACCAGTAAGAGAGTCACTTCTCCAGGATGCAGTAAAAGCACTTGCTTCACTAGCCAGAGGACTAAGTACATGTCTTTAATGTCGCCTTTGCTTTGCTGTACAAAAAGCACATGATATGGGGCATCTGGGTATGGGAAGTGATGGCCTTACTACAAAGACCTCGGAGCACAAAACTGGGCCAAAAATCCTCTTTGGTTATCCTGGGCCCCCAGTGGCTCCATGTTATTGTATTTATGCATTCAACAACAGAGTGAACATCTGTGGATTCACCACCAAAGCTAGACCTGGAACGTTACATTCCAGAGGGTTTTTATAAGATTTTATTTATTTATTTATTCATGACAGACACAGAGAAAGAGAGAGAGGCAGAGACACAGGCAGAGGGAGAAGCAGGCTCCACGCAGGGAGCCCGAAGTGGGACTCGATCCCAGATCTCCAGGATCACACCTCAGGTTGAAGGCACCGCTGGGCCACCAGGGCTGCCGACATTCCAGATTTTAATTTGTCCCACCCTCGTATTTCCAGCTGTGAATGATTACTTTCTCAGATTTTTTTTTCATTCTTTTATTATTTTCATCACCAACTCCCAACAGTGGAATCCACTTGATTAAACTGTTTTGGTTTTAAGCTCTTCTAAGAGGCACTAGAGACCTGAGACAGAAGGACACCCCAGAACCAAGCTGTGCCAAGACACATCCACGAAGGCAAAAGAAACAAAAGCAAAAATGAACTATTGGGACTTCATCAAGATAAGAAGCTTTTTTTTTTTTTTTAAGACTTTTTTTTTTTTTTTTTTTATGATAGTCACAGAGAGAGAGAGAGAGGCAGAGACATAGGCAGAGGGAGAAGCAGGCTCCATGCACCGGGAGCCTGATGTGGGATTCGATCCCGGGTTTCCAGGATCGCGCCCTGGGCCAAAGGCAGGCGCCAAACTGCTGTGCCACCCAGGGATCCCAAGAAGCTTTTGCACAGCAAAGGATACAGTCAACAAAACTCAAAGACAACCTACAGAATGGGAGAAGAGATTTGCAAATGACATATCAGATAAAGGGCTAGTTTCCAAGATCTATAAAGAACTTATTAAACTCAACACCAAAGAAACAAACAATCCAATCATGAAATGGGCAAAAGACATGAACAGAAATCTCACAGAGGAAGACATAGACATGGCCAACATGCATATGAGAAAATGCTCTGCATCACTTGCCATCAGGGAAATACAAATCAAAACTACAATGAGATACCACCTCACACCAGTGAGAATGGGGCAAATTAACAAGGCAGGAAACAACAAATGTTGGAGAGGATGCGGAGAAAAGGGAACCCTCATACACTGTTGGTGGGAATGGGAACTGGTGCAGCCACTCTGGAAAACTGTGTGGAGGTTCCTCAACAGTTAAAAATAGACCTGCCCTACGACCCAGCAATTGCACTGTTGGGGATTTACCCCAAAGATACAAATGCAATGAAACGCCGGGACACCTGCACCCCGATGTTTATAGCAGCAATGGCCACGATAGCCAAACTGTGGAAGGAGCCTCGGTGTCCAACGAAAGATGAATGGATAAAGAAGATGTGGTTTATGTATACAATGGAATATTACTCAGCTATTAGAAATGACAAATACCCACCATTTGCTTCAACGTGGATGGAACTGGAGGGTATTATGCTGAGTGAAGTAAGTCAGTCGGAGAAAGACTAACAGTGTATGTTCTCATTCATTTGGGGAATATAAATAATAGTGAAAGGGAATATAAGGGAAGGGAGAAGAAATGTGTGGGAAATATCAGAAAGGGAGACAGAACGTAAAGACTGCTAACTCTGGGAAACGAACTAGGGGTGGTAGAAGGGGAGGAGGGCGGGGGGTGGGAGTGAATGGGTGACGGGCACTGGGGGTTATTCTGTATGTTAGTAAATTGAACACCAATAAAAAATAAATTAAAAAAAAAAAAAGACTGCAGGGCTGGACTCTCACAACAGCTGAGTTTGGGGCTCTGACTCAGTGGCCTTAGAGCATGTCCAGTTCCAACCGAGGATGTCCAAAGGAACTGAAATTATGTCTGATCACTCAGGCATCAAAATATTATGAATGTTAAAATTGCAAAAGTCAGTGGCCTACAGTTCAGGTAAAAGAGCTCTGCAAATAGAAAGAGACTCTCTTTATTCTGATTTGAGAACCCTATAGTTTCTCTGAGATGCAGAGAAGGTGCCTCATAATTGAGCATCTTTGGGACTCTCTTCCAAGTTCAGATGGAGCACCCAGATTGGTTTTATAAAGTATGTATGTGTGGTTTCTTTCTGTTTAAGCAAAAGAGGAAACTCAAAAATTCATTGAAGATTTAAAATACATTCAAAAACTGCTATTATTACAAGTACTAATAAATAATAAACATTGGGCTAGTTATTTTGTTAAAATTTTTCCTCATCTTCAAAATCCGGTAATCATATAAACAATATATTTTTTTAAAAAAACAAACCATAAATTTTTAAAAGCATGATATCCAGCAATAAGTCTGTCACTTCCTATTTGCTGAGAATAAATGGCACATCCATATTACTTAATGGTAACTATGAAATGAGACAAAGACATTTTGAATCCTGGGAGAATAGAAAATTATCAGTAGTAATTAACATGCAAAAAAATGGGGTTTAAATAAAACTTTTCATAAGTATGTTCTGCTGAATCTGCTGTTTCCCACAATCATTGACTTGATCAGATTAGCATAGAAAAGGGGCTTCGGATATTCAGACATCAGCAACTGAACTCCTTTATATGTTTTTACCTAAAAACAAGCATTTTTTATTTTTTTTTTGTTTTTTATTTATTTATTTTTTTTTTATCAAGCATTTTTTAAAAGACAGAATGCTATGCATACATAGACCATGATGTTTTCCCCTTGTACAACTATAAATCCATGCTCACATCACCTCAGCCCTGAGAACTGAGAGCAGGTGTCAGCCTCATCTATCACAGCTGAGATGGAAAGCCACAGACACTCAGAAGAATGCACCTGAGCTTGGTACACTAAGAGGCAAGACCATCTATAAGTGCATAAAACTCTGTCAGTCTGTAATACCTGTTTCATAGTGTGACTACAAATCATAGTAGTCTATGATTTGATCATAGATCAAATTAAATCAGCAAAGATAAAGTCCATCTTGAGGCATCTAAGTGGCTCAGTAGGTTAAGCATCTGCCTTTGGCATAGGTCATGATCCTGGGGTCCTGGGATCAAGCCTCACGTCAGGCTCCCTGCTCAGTGGACAGCCTGCTTCTGCCTCTCCCCCTGCTCCCCTGCTCCTTCTCACTCTCTTTCTCTCTCTCTCTCTCTCTCTCTGTCAAATAAATAAATAATATCTTCTTTAAAAAATAAGTCCATCTTAAAAAAGAAAAATTTCAATGAAGATTTAAACCCATCAATAGTCATTGAGTGTCAATTACCCTTTGAAAAACAGAGAAAGGAAGTCACCAACTATGCCCTCAAGAAATTATCTAGTGTGGGAATAGGGTATACACCACCTATTTTAAAAGGAATGTATTAAGTAGTACACTGACCTAGGTGGGAAGAAGTGATTATAGAGAATGAGAATGTAGGGGAAGATTTACAAGGAGACAAAATCTGGACTTTGTTTGAAAGGACAACCATGCTGACCCACCTAGAGGACACAGCCATGTCTTCCAGTAGGACAAGGAGTGGAAACACCACACACAGTATGCTGAGAGTTTTTCATGCTACCTTGACCAAACTCCTATATCACACTTACTACACCATGGTAGGCCTAGGAAAGCATTCATAAAACAAGAAAGAACTAGAATTACATTAAAAGGATTCTTTCTCTGAAAAGCAGATCTCTATTGAGATCATATGCCAGAAACAACTCAAAATAAAATTAGGTTGACGCATATGAAAGTAATAATATTTAATGGTTTTCAACCTAAGTGTTAATTTACATGATTCAATCTGGGGAAGTGCTAACATTTTAGTAAGCATCAAATGACATCATGATTCTTCTGAAAGGGAATAAAGGATTGGCTGAAACGAAAGAGTGCTTTGGAAGAACATTAGGATTACTATGGGACCAACATGTCTCAAAGGGCACATCACTGTTTGCTTGTTTTCTCCTGTCAGCACTAAGGGTGGGAGAACTAGAATACCAGTGGAGATGTCCTTTGTGTTAAGCTCACAGCTGATTGTACAAGTGACCCCAGGACCAAGAAATGGGGGGTGAGAGCTTAGAGAGTAGCCTATGTGAACCCTTGATTTTTCCTATTAGAGCTCCGTAGTGTAATGAGATGTAAACGTCTTGTTTATCATCTGTTAAAATGGTCGATGAAATTTGCTTTGATCCAACTTTATAAAAAGTATTGCAGAAAGGTTACAAGTTTCCTGAAATTCCTCAGGAAAAATTTTAATCTTGGACTTTTATAAGCAACTACCAAGACATCATGAATATAAAGAACCTCTCACAAAAAGTCAGTACTGTATAATGAAACTGTATAAAAGTTGGTAATTAAGCATAATTGAAGGCTGCAGTGAACATATAGGCCTTTGTTCTTTTTAATTCTGGCACTGACTGGGAATTAAAGATAAGAGCTTAAGGCACATTTTAGTCAGAGTCCAGATGTATAAGCCCCAGTGTTCTAAAAGTAATTTAAGTGAAATAAAAGAAGAGAATAGCCAAAAATATTCTAGATGCCTGCCAGGGGAAAACACCTATATTCTGAACATTTAACATATTTCATCGATCCTATTCGGAATCATTTATTCATTGACCTTAAAAAGGTTAAAACAAAAGATATTCTTATATCCAAGATCTGTCTGAATTACTAAAGCATAGCAAAAACAAAACAAAAACTCTTCAAATGAATTTATCAAATTAAACAGCAACGTATGCTAAAGAAATTCAAACATTCATACTAAAAAAGGTATAGACAGTTCACTATCACCACAGAATCCAGTTATGTCTAGATGGTAATAAGAATACAGCAGACATCATTGTGATAACGATTATCAGTACTAACCATACAACTATGTTCTAATAACTCACTGAACTAGTACCAGATGACATAATTATAATGTATGCAGTATTATCAGTCTTCTGGATTTCCTATTTTGGGAGGTGGAAGTGTTGGGGGAAATATAGGAATTCCTAACCATACACATATCTACCCTTTATTCATCCATGTTCCACAGGAATATGATGAAAAACAAGATCCATTAGAGATGGAATGGATGAGAAAGAGACTCACAAAGGACAGAGGCCTTGGGCTGAGACTGGAAACAGAAAATATCTGGACTGGTAAGCAGGAGAGATGGGGTGCACTCTGAGTGCACGGGGTTTGGGGGGAGGTGGAGCTGCAGGGAAAACCAAAGCATCAAGAAAGGAATAAAATGGGTTCTGGAGTTTTTTCTTTTTGAGAAAAAAATGTGTCTAACAAAATAAAACAGATGATTAAAAGGCTGATTTGCAGAATGGCTCTGCAGCCTGATTCAGAAGGACACTGGAACTGGAAGGATGGAATGGTCCAGGCAGCAAGCCAAGGACGGGAAACAGCACTCACCAGTATCTGTTGCTGTGACAATGCTAACTCGCTTGCCCACAGTGTCTCCCTGGGGTCTAAACTCCACACTGATGGACGAATCATTCCAAGAGCTCTAACTTCTCAGTCTTCCTCTTAAGGACAGAGTGAAAGGGAACTGGCACTGGACTCAACGTTTTTTTCAGCCTGATTCCAACCCAGTTTCCCAGACTCATCCTAACTCCTCCCACAATCCCTTTAAACATTCCAGGTTGATGACCATTTCCTAAAGCATGCACAGGCTGTGGATCTTCAGTTCTTCACCTTACACCACTCTCCCCCAACCCTATGCCCAAGGTCACTCCAGGCACATGGGAACAGAACACGCCAGGCTCCCACGCACCTCCTAGAGGGCCTCTGACTGTGCTCTGCTGGGAAGGCTCTAACTCCAAATTACACTTAAAATGTAGCCCTGTAAAAAGGTCTTTCCAACCATCCATCCTAAAATAGCACCTCTCCAGATATTCTCTGGAATAGCACCCAATTGTCTTTCCATTAGAGCCTTATACTCAATATAAATCTCTTTTACCTTTATATGTGTTATATCTCTCTATCCTGACCCACAGACCATCAGCCCCAAATTTGAGGGGCATGAGAACAAAGGTGTATCATCGTATTTAAACATCAATACCATCTGAATTTGGGAACACAGTATTAACCAGAGTAGTAAATGTTTACTACAAGAATAATTCAATGAAAAAATGAGATAACCTTTATCAGCACCCCCTATCATAACCCTTATGGAAGACTGTTTCCTCTCTTAAAACTTTTCTTTGCATCACTGTGTAGCTTGTCCCTTTCTTTATATACATTATGGACAACTGTACAGTAACTAATCTCTTCTAAAAACAAAGATCATATAATACTCGTGTCTTTAAAATGCCCAGCAAATATATACCCCATTAACACTTAAAATTCCTCTGCTACCAACATGAGAATTTCCTTTAAAGTAGTCATATGGTATTCGATCAACGTAACCACAATGCAGTAAGATGTCCTTATTTCTGACTGAGGACATCGGTATAAAAGGTACACAATCCTCACTTCTTTCCCTGTGGAATACATATTAACTATGTCTGACCAGCAAACTTTAGGAGCAAGCAGTCTTCAAAATAACAAATAATCTTGAGAAATAAAAAGCATAATTTGAACCAGTACAGGAAGTACACTAAGTTTTCAGACCAGAGGGCAAGAACAATTTTTAAAAAGCCTCATAATAGGACTGCGTGCTACCAAATACATTGCACCAAAACCTAACAGCTGAAGGCATATGCGCTCACAGACAAATACTGACCCTACTTTATCAAAATTCCCATTACAAAACTTCCCTTGAATTATCTGAGCAGTGATTTATGTGAGGTGGTTATTGCTTACATAAAATGGGAATTTTCCCTAAGGGAAAAAATGATGAGACCCGAAGCAATAACAGTAAATAAAATGTGTACCATGAAATCCACTCCACTGTCTAGAGATGGACTACAATTCTGGCAATGAGCTTCCCAGCAGTAAACATAAAGAGGAAAACTCAGTTATATAGGGGATGTGCTGGTACTTAAGACCA
This sequence comes from Canis lupus baileyi, assembly GCF_048164855.1. Taxonomy (NCBI): domain Eukaryota; kingdom Metazoa; phylum Chordata; class Mammalia; order Carnivora; family Canidae; genus Canis; species Canis lupus. The sequence continues at coordinate 5,366,161 of NC_132838.1, forward strand.
AAATGACAAGTTGTTTCAGAAAAGCACAACCTTTCCTGGAATTAAGGCCAGAGAGAAACTGGCCCCTGAATCTCACAGGAAGATCTGACATATTTTCATGAGCAGCAACCTGAGGACTATCTTAATAATAAAGACATGCATTTTATAAGGCTACTTCTTTAAACATCCTTAAGTGTAAGTCATTACCACAAAAACTAAGAAGTCCATTCCACCTTAGAAAACAAAAGCAAGGCAGTGAAGGCAAGGGGCTCTCTTGTGACGGTGCTAACTGAAGAGTAAGTGGAAGCACAAGAGTAAGGGAATGGAAGGAATATGCACTCAGGACAGCACGGGCAACCGCTGCACAGGTGTCCAGAGGCCAGAGGCTCCCTGCAGCTCCTGAACCCTCTGCTGAAGGAGGAGCAGGGCCGCCACTGCTCCACGGAAGCTGCGGAGCCAGAGGCAGGCAGGAGCCTGAAAGAGGGATTTCCATCCCCTTGGGGATGAGCCACAAGAATTAACCCTAACTAGGTCCAAATCCCTTGCCAAAGAGTAAGTTGGAAACTTCAACCAACAAATGAGGATCTGAGAACCCAACCTTCTAGACCACTGACACCTCTGTTAACTTCCACCAGGAAAATTCATCAAATCACAGTTAGAAAATACCCATTTCAGTAAGAAAACACTTGTCAGGAAGCAACGATTGAACATTTAAATTATCCACTTAATTGAGAAATATTTCCCAGACACTGACAAGGTATCTTTCATGGAAAATATATACTTATCTCTGTATGCACCTTAATAACTTGTCAGTTTAAATCTGTAACGTATAAAAGGAAATTTTCTAAAAATAATAAATAACCTTGGTTTTAGATGAATTGATGGGACTTCTATCTATCTTTCCACACAGAAGTAATAACTTAGCAGGGCTATATGTCTGTTCAATCCTACTTGTTCACAATAAAACCGTAGTAAATGATCACAAGATACTAATTCTATTCTACCCTGGATACTGTCTGCAGATGGAGAAATGAGAAAAGACAGAAGAAACAGAGTCCTGAGCTCATGCAATACTGAGGTGTAAAGAAGATATGTTTTCCTCCATTTTGGCTCAAGAGTTATTTCTGGTATAAATATATTTTTTTACAACAGAAAAGAGCCTATAAACACTCTATTTTTCTTAAAGTGGGCCCTCATTTAAAAAAAAAAAAAAGAAAAGAAAAAAAGTACTGCTAACCATTTGGGTAAGAGAAGAAATGAGAGGGGAAGACCAATATGCAGTGGGCGAGTAATGGTGATAGTGAGCCTAAGGCCAGAAGGAATAAAGTGACCAACAAGTTTTACAAAGAACACTCCACAGATATCACACAATGGTCACACAACACAGAATAAAATATCTCAGTACATCCATGAGAATAAGGTATCCATTTCAGGGGTAGAACAGAAAACAGTATTTACCCTACAGACATTCATAAGGAATAAACACTGAAGAAGATGACAATCCTTTTTTTTTTTAAGTAGACTCCATATCCAGCACTCAGCATGGAGCCCAATGTGGGGCTTGAACTCAAGACCCTGAGATCAAGAGCAGAAAATAAGAGTCTGAGGCTTAATCCACTGAGGCTTAATCACCCTGATAATGATACTTTCATACAGAAAATGAAAGCAATTATGACAACTTAGCCAAAGGAACACAGTTCTTTCAAATGGACAATCAAGTGGCAATAACAGGAGTTAATCTCATACTCTTCTGATAGGAAAAATTTGAAAATCTCTAGATAAGTGTAATTCAGAATTTTTATAAACTGTATTATTCTCTCATTTAAAGGTAACTTAAGTTTTTGGGGTGCTGGGTGGCTCAGTCAGTGAAGTATCTCCCTTCGGCCCATGTCATGATCCCGAGGTCCTGGGATCAAGCAGGGAGCCTGCTTCTCCCTCTCCCTCTGTCCCTCTTTCCTGCTATACCCTCTCTCTCTGATTAACAAAATCTTTAAATAAATAAATGTAATTTAAGTTTCTAATCAACCCAAGTTACCACTAGCAAAATTTCAAAGACAACTGCATGTGCACATCTATATGCTTTTTTCTAGGAATGTTTAGGTTTGGGATACTTTCAAGTTTTAAGAAAAAGTTATGTTTCCATCTAAACTGAAAAGCAGGTAACAATGGTACTTTCATAAAGTGTTAACATTTAAATATAAAAATTTCTGAAAAAGAAAAGAAAGGAAAGGAGACGAGAAAGACCCCAAAGCCCTATAGGGTATCACATCTGGTAGTCTGGTCCTAATGGCTTACAGCAAACCAGAACCAAGTATCAGAGCTGCCAGTACTTCTATTTCACGGTTGGTCTAGGTAACACCTGGTATGTATAAAAATGTGAGGGGAAAGATTTTACTTATCAATCTTGATTGATCTTATCAATAAGATCAAACATAGTATTAAAAGGAAGATAGCTAACCACAAATTCCAAGTGTCTGGTAAAAAGAGATAGAGCCAGCATAAATGAAAAGAGCTCAGGGATCTGAAACAGGTCTAGGGAAAACCCATTCACCTGAACAAAACCACTGATCAATCCTGGGCTCGCCCTGGGGTCTAAAGACTCCCCATGTCGACCATAACACAGAGTTTCACAAGCTGAGTAGATGCCTCCCAAATTGCTTCACTAAAGAAATACTAAGGTTTTTATCTGGATATTAATTAACAACTTGAAAAAAACAGGTACATTTCCTTTGTTATGAATTATTTAGCTCTTAGACTCTCTGACACATGGATCCAATTTAAAATCCTCTATTGGAAAAAGTGGTTTGGGCGTAAAAGCCCCCTGAGATGCTGTCAGAGCAGATAACTTTGCTGGCCCCTGAACACCACAAACACCAGAATCCCAGTGAGCCTTTTCCCCTCCTGCTATTTACAATCACTCAAAGCCCAGCTGACTTCTACACAGGGAACTAGGAATGCCATCTCCTTCTATTATAATATGCACCTGACTTCCACATGAGAAAAACTTATTAGGGCTGTTTCAGTGGTGGTAATTGTACATAGGCTCGTTTTCTTGATTACTATTAGCAAACTCAGTCATAAAGATACTTTGGCTTACTATATTACAAACAGAATTACTTATTTAAAATAAATACTTTAGAATGAACTTGCAAATTAATTGGAGTTTATTATTTTGGAATGTGAATCGAATGAGGCTATATTCAGTTATTTATATTTAAGTGTACAAGACTTCAGAAATACAGTAGTCTACTTAGTACCTTAAAGTAACTTCATGCAAATTTAGGGACAAAAAAACATGTTCTTACACAAGCCATCACTTCAGGTGTCCATGAAGTCAAACATATATATTTGAAATTGTCTAGCTTTCTGTGCTAATGACAGTCATGCTGACAAAATTTACTGGTTCATCAAACTATAGTGCAAATATATGAATTTATTTGTAATAAATTATCATTTTTGCATATACCAGTCAAAGCACAAGGCCTAAATACTTGCAAACAAAATGCATTATTAATTTAATTGTCACAGCCTATTTGGTTAACTTCTATTACTATTTGCTATAATATGCAATGCATAAGAAGGAAGAATCAAATTTAAAACATAAAAAAGTAAGCTGATTATTTTGTCCTGGAGAAATTAAAATACAGCAAGCTTGCAAAATTATAGCCAAGGCATTAATGTTTTAAATAGGTAAGAAAAAAATGTTTAACTTAATTTAAAGAACAGTTATGCCCAAAATGAAGGTTCAAAATGCTGATAAAGAGTTTCTTTGTTTCCTGAAATCATTAAAAGGCATCAAATTCCCTCCCCGAGGTAGGAAGAAAGGTGGAATGGGAGCCCTTTGGCACTGACTTTGCTACTACAAAGTGCTAGACTTTGCTACTTGAATGTGACTCTCCCCAACCATGCAGGTCTACTGGGAAAGGACACTGCGGTGGGGGTCCCGGCCTTCTGACTTAGTATTTTTGTGCAGTGAGAGGGAGCGCCCTAGAAACAAGTGTCCTAAACGAGAAGGCTTCTGAAACACAGAGGTCATTTAAATAACAATTCAATGGAAGATGCCCAGTTGAGAGGATCTCAACAGTCTGGACTACATGGGGGTCAGGACCCAGAAGATGGTGTGTTTTCCCACTTGAGGTTCCTTTTCTGATTTTCAAGTCAAAACCAGATTAATGCCGGAGAAAAAGCTAACCACCTCTCAAAGGGTAGGAAGACATGCTATCTTTCTCTTGCCACTGTGTAGCCTCCCTCTAGGTGTCAAGGGACAAAATGAGCGGAAACAAGCAACTGTTCCTGGAGTATACAGAAAAGGTAATGGAAACCAAACAGTACATCTGGGCTCTTCACCCTACTGTCATAATACACAAGAGGTGTCTACTGTATTTAAGTGCCTAAAGGATAAAAATATGTATCAGGTAATGAATTTTTCATTGTATGAAACGATATGAAAACTTATTTTACCTTTTTAAATTCCTAAATAAAAAGCAAAATTTTGAACTGAATTTTGCTTTAAAAAACAATTTCAAAACTCCAATGTTTTGAACATTTGAGTTCAAAACATATACTAGTTACCCAGTAAGGGAAGTATTTTCTTTTCAGTAATCATCTGATCTGTTTTCATTCAAAATTTATTTGGGGAACAAAATATACTAAGTACCTGTATGTAAAGATTCTCAAGGTGAGATAATTAGTACAAGAAAGGACAATGGGATTAGAGTCAGAAAAATAACAATTCTAACATTCATTAATTAAAAACACTGAGTAAGTTACTACATATTTCTGAATCTCAGTCCTTAGATCTAAAAACCTGGAATAATAATGCACTGCTAATAATAATTCAGAGTGATTATTGAGATAATGCATGTGAAAGCAACAAAAACATAGTATGACAAATGTTTTTGCTTCCTCTTCCTTATACACTCATGAAACAAAACTTTGACAAGTTCCAAATTATAATTTAAGTAATAAAGAATTTGTTGAATTTTAAGAATAATGCATTCAGGATATGTTCAATACATAGAGTTTGGCTCAAATTAAATATAATGCTTCAAAGAGAAGTACCAGAAATCAAAAGATAAGGAGTAGGCATACATAGCACTCAATATTTTGACAAAATAGTCACATCCAAACTAAAATGCTAAAGAAAATAATATGCCTTCAATAGAAGAGTCAAGTTAAACTGCTTGTAAACAGAAAATATTGGTAAGAGCATTTTAAATTTTTTAAAAAGGCAATTAAACATTTGCAAATAAGGAAGAGGTCCTTGGAAGTCCTAAGCTGCAAACTTGTAGAACAAACTGCATCTTTATTGACATCTTTAAAAAGTACTAAAAACCTAAAGCTTCCAGGAGTGTCTACAAGAGTTTCCGATACCATCTTAGAGGATTGGGGGTAAATATCCCATGTCTTTGAAGGAAAGAAAGAGAAATTCTCACTAGTTCTGAGTTGTACATTTTGCAGATTCAAAAATTTTAGAAGTAGCCATACTTCTATAGAAGTAGCTATACTCATCTGATAGCTGACATTGCTATATTTCTGCTCACCTAATATAATTAAGTCTATGTGATGAAGCTAATTATGATACAGTAGCAGGAAAAAAAGAAAGCCTGGCAGTTGATGACATAATAATTGTGGTGTTATTTTTCATGACATGGCAACTATAGTATTATTTTGGGGATGACACAAGATGTATTTCTTTTTTAGTATCAGCAATGTTTAATTCTACAGTAAGAATTTGAAAATACTGCTTTAAAAATTCAAAATAAAAATACAGGAAGAAACAAAGTTTACTTTTACATCATTATTTTAGTTCATTCAAACACATGTGCAGAGGTCAATCCCCTCCAAATAAACTTGTCTACTGTTTCAACGTTATTTCACAATTTCACACATTCAAAGTCCTTCAAATCTTTGCAAATATTTTTAGATCAGAATTTTTAGAATTAAAAGGACATTAAATTTTTGTGGAAGAATGGTATGAAATACAATACTCAACAACAGAGTACCAAAAACTCAAAATATGATGAACTAATTTGATAAACATTCTAGAATTCACATCATTAAACATGGCCTAAAATGCAAATATAATTGTATTTACTAAATTTTTTAAAATGAGTGAAAATTACCTTTCTTTTGGGGTGCCAACTCCATGTTTGCCTAGTAGATGAGTATTTAAGTGCTTCTTCATTACAAAAGCAACCCTAAAGAAAGAAATAAGAATAATTATAGAACTAAAACATGACTCTGCTAAAAATATGTCCAGAAAGTATTTAAAAACAGGCATTTATATGTGGATATAACATGAAAATGCACATTACAGTGGCACTCCTGGTATAGACAAGGAGTCTATAGATCAAATGTACTGTCATACCTAAAAATCAGAAGAAATAACTGTATTTAAATTAACTGGCTCATTTTCTTACTCAGGTACACAAGTGGGCAGAAACGGTGACTGTAGCTCAGTCACTGTACTTCCCCATCATCAGAAAGACAAAGCAAAGCCTTGACCTAACTGGTACTGCCCTGTAATTGAGCCCAAACTTCAATAATGAAAGTTTGAGAAAATACCATTTTATTAAATATTTAAGGGACTATAAAAAAGAAAATGAATAACCTCCATGAAGCTTCCTTGATAACAAGGCAATAATTTGAAAAGAGGTCTTTAAAAATGATGTAAATGTTTATTGTGGCATAAGCAAAAAAAAAAAAAAAAAAAGTACTTAAGTGCCAAAAAGATATCAATAACTAAAACAAACAAAAGTATTACCTGACATGCTATCTTATTTTCTACACAAATCAGCTTAATTCAATTCTGAGGGCATAAATATAAAATGGACCAGAATCAGCAGCCAGTCCCTAGAACACCAATCTCCTTCCGAACACAGTACAACATCAATTTAATTACATCGTGATTATTTAAAACAATTTAAATCTCATTCAGAAGCATCAAACTAAAATGGTTCTCTTGATAAGCGAAAAAAAAAATTATGTTATAACTTTCAGTGTAAAAGGGCTTGCAAACATTTTTGTTAATTATGTATTACAGCTGTCCTTCATAAAGTTAATTACCAATAGCTGAAAGGCAACAGAATCTATTTGCATATGTACATGAAAGGCATGACATATGCAAAAATATGATTTTAATTAGCATTCTATGATATGAAGGGCTACAAATCAAATTGGCATGTTATAAGATTCTTAACATTAAACACTGAATTCATCTGGACATGTTTGCACAAATGGGCAACGTAAGGCTGTAAAGTACTGTGGCCCTTACAAAAGAGACATGTCAAACGCTAAGACTAAAACAATTTCTAAAAATGTGAATGCCTCTCTTTTCTTTTTGCTTCATGTCTGGCCTATTTTGGTTCTATTCCTTTAATATTAGGGTTTCGAGGCTAAAATAATATATTTGTATTTTTTAAATGACTGTGACTTCATTATTCAAATAATGTATTTGTATACACTGAAAATGGCACTCATTCTTTTTTATATATAGGTAATAACTATGGACAATACATGCTTGACACTATAAATAACTGAGCACACTATAAATCATTAAAATGGAAAAATAATGATTACATGTAAAGAATCAAACTGTGATGATATTAAAGGCTTAGCAAAAGTAATAGTACAAGATATTCTATATTTGTTCCTGCTTGATTCGGACAAAATAAATAACATTTTTCATTTCCTTAAAAAAGAATGTAGTAATAACAACAGTCCACTTAAGTCATAACTTCCCTACAGTCCTCTATTTTCCTATAATTAAAAAAACATAAAGCTAATAGCAAAGAGCAAAGGTTAAAAGTCCAAAGTTGCAAAGCACAGCTTATTTACACGACCAAGTATAATTTAGGAGATGTGAGCTCAGAACCACAGTGCAATTTCTAAAAGAAAAAAATTTTATTAATTAAAATGTGTAAGTTTTAAGAATTGAAACAAAAATATTACACCACACAGGGGAACAAACTAAAAAGTACAGAGAGAGGGAAAGCTTCCACCTAATATAATTCTTAAATTACCTGCTGAATGTCTAGAATACTAAATATTTAGAGGAATAACAATTTTTTATTATAGGAAAAATTTATAATACTAAAATACAACTCAATTATAGTCAAATGTAAAATGTTCATTTATCCAAAATCAGACTTCAAATAAGTATAAAGTCTTTAAATTTGGGCTACATGAGCGCAACTAGCATCAAAGTCTCAATGTCATCCTCAATTAAAAAATATAAGTCAAGTCCGACTAAAATAATCTCACCAACACATCTGAATATAACATTGCCAGCAAACTATGATTACTGAATGCAGTCTACCTCTCATTGCCACCATCACAGTGTTGCTTGATTATTTTTTAACATCGTAACTGCTTTGGAAATTTTATGATCTACCCATCACCAGAAATAAAACAGTCCCAAAGCTGAAAAGCTATACAATCAAAATGCCTTGCTCCTGATAAAATATTTCTGCCTTTATACACACATTGTGCTCCTGCAAGAGGACTAGTCGCTTACTGCGTGTGTCACTAATATGCAAAGTCAGTTAAGGTCGTGCCTTCATGGAGCTTCCATCCTATAATGTGTAGCTTCCGGACAGGATGCAGTGGCAACCAGCCTGCCACACCCCTGCAAGGACACACTGGTCACATGGGCACACACCAAGTCACACACCCGATAGGGAGAACGCTTCAGGACCACTGAAGTGCACAGTGACCAAACCAGAGTCCCTGCTCAGAAAATGTAAAAACAAGTGCAGGAAACAGACAAGAACAAAAAGTAAAACGCACAGCATCTCAAATAGTGTGATAAGCAGTAGGAGGGAAAAAAAAATGAAAAGCAAGAAGACCTGCAGCATCGGCCCAGAATCATTTGTACTCTGGACAGCTCTGGGATGTGGTCCGGGTAGAAGGGGGCAAGAAGTGGGCAGGCGACAGGGCAGCAAGGCAAGGTGGCCAGGACAGCAGCCGGGAGCCCGTCAGTGGGGCCTGCTCTTGGAGCCAGAGGCAGTGGAAGGGTAGGGAGGACAGGGCAGGACTGAACCTGGCTCAGACCCCAGTGAGCGGGGAAGCCGGTGGCACTGGTGTGGGAACCAGGAGAGACCAGTCTGACTCCCTGCTGCTTGGCCCAGAGCAGGGACTGGGGGAGGGACCAGGGCAGGGCTGGGTGGGGAGGGCTCTGCCAGATATATCCAACAAGAGGCAAACCCACTGGTCTTGGGGTCAAGAGCGAGATCCAGGCTAGAACATACGCTCTGAGGCAATCTATCTGCCAATGCCTGACAATCTGAAGGAACACCTTGAAATAATAAAAAATATATATATAGTGTTTTTTAAATATGATTGATTTCCAAGTACCAATAATTGCCTAAAATAGCATCACTTAAAATTGTTTTTGGTGTCAAAAGAGCAGCAGAGTAATAACATTAACACCCTCACTATAGATTTCTACTTTCCATACAAACATTTCATATTTTAACTTCCAATTTTAAACTAATTTCTCCTACACGATCTATTGATCTAATCAGAACCTCTTCCTTTATTCCTTTAGGTTTTATCACTGCAGAATTATTTCCACTTGAGAGTCATGAAAGATTATCTGACTGGTCTATTTAAGTAAATAGGATACAGTACCATGGTCCCAGGGAGAGATATGAAAAGCAACAGAAACCAAGACCACAGCATATCAGCATCCCCAGCTCACACACTCAAGTCAGGGTGTTCTGTGCAGGTTCACACAGGTTGTGTTTCTCCAGAACTCGAGCAAAGAGGAGAACAGTAGTATGTTTCTCGACTTTTTGCTATCTTGTTATTTCTGTGTCCGTTGTCTCTCTAGAAGGGCAGACGTTCCTCAAAGACCAGCCTGTAGGACAGAATATCCAGCTACTTGCATATTTCTGGTGATCAGGTCAATATAGGCCATAGAGTTCATGGGAAAAATAAATGGCCAAACACAAGAACACAGTAAGTTAAGAATCTGAAAGACATGTGAATGCGGGACTATGATGCGAGGATATGTATGTATACTCACTGTCTTACTGTGGGATCCAGAGCCCCCTACCCAGTTCTCCCAATGGTCCCCTCGACACTCACACCACATGCTCCCAAACTGCCTGTCACGATGCCGGCTTCACCCAGTGAAAAAGCTGGGTGAGCCAAACAGTAACATAACTGACAGTGTTCAGTCACTGCTGAAGAAGCAGAAAATTTAAAAAACACACACCAGGGGCAGCTGGCAAAGACTAGCCTGGAATCAGGCCCTGGTGGTCACTGTCCTGAAAAATGCTGGGGAACTAACTCCACACCCAGGTGACCAAAGCAGCATGTGTCTTGCCAGCAGCAGTTCAAGGGCAACGGCAGACAATGAGCATGGGGACAGAAAGGAAGCAGAGAGGCAAGCCACGGTAGGACGGCGCTGCCAATAAGCCTTGTGCAACTTCGAGAATACTGAGTATGTTCCCTGAGTTGCAAGCCCCTGAGTGGCAATGGCAGAAAAGCAGTGCTTCACAGGAATTTTATAAGAATTAAAGAAACAGGGCAGCCTGGGTGGCTTAGCGGTTTAGCGCCGCCTTCAGCCTAGGGCATGATCCTGGAGACCTCCAGACAGAGGGATCGAGTCCCACGTCAGGCTCCCTGCATGGAGCCTGCTTCTCCCTCTGCCTGTGTCTCTGCCTCTCTCTCTCCCTCTCTGTGTCTCTCATGAATGAATAAATAAAATCTTAAAAAAAAAAAAAATTAAAGAAACATCATAGCATGAAAAGCAGGTAAGGACACTTAACGAATAATAGCTAATAGTCACCCTGTCATTTATACATATATGTGTTTCTAGATACATGTGTATGTACATGTGTGTATATACATGTAAATATATATATTTATATAAATATATAGTGATATAGTTACATCTAGGAAAAAAACAGTTAGTGCTATAGTTATATCTAAAAAAAAAAAAAAAGTTCAAGGATGTCAACTACAAAAGCTTCCATCCCATAGGGCCAGTTAACACCTTAATTGACACACAACAGCTTTAAAAAGATCTCAGTTCATGTCTGTAAAATAACCTAAAAGGTCAAGATACAGGGATCTGACAATCTAACACTTCAAACAAAAACACCTGCCTATGTGAACACCAGTTGACCTGAGATGTAAACAAGCACTCACTTTGACTCATTTACATTAGATACCTCTCTATTTATATCAATCTCCAAGAAAGGCAGGGGAGGAGGGCAGGGAAACCAAGAAAGCACTCCAAAACTAAACACAGCAACAAGCAAAAAATAATGAATGGTCACACACATCCAAATGGCCACAAATCCATGGTCTGTTTTGTTCCTCCTTGACAGTTTGAGTGCCAAGTCTCGGAATTAAAAATAATAATTTTAACTAACTGGGAGAAAGAAAGAATGCCTTGAATGAGTAAAAATTCTAAACTTTAGTATTTCTTTAAAAGAAACTTATATTCAGTATTTTCCAAGTCTTTATGCACATATTCCAAACCCTAGAGTCCCCTAAGAAAGGAAGCCTACACAAAGAACTGCATCCCCTATCATCCTGCCCCTTTCCCAGGACTTCACTGGTGCTTTGCATCTCTGTCATAGACCATCTTCCCCTGCAATCCCATATGCACTCTCTGCCCCCTCCCCACCCATAACAAAAGGCCCTCACTTTCCTACCAAGTGCACAGCTTGGGTTTCTATCAATCCTCCAGGTGCCACCAAAGATGCAGGGGACACTTCAGAGGAATACCTCACAGGCAGTGTCCTAGGTTAACCCCTTCACAGTACTGTTGCTCAGACGTATTCACTCTGCAAGCTCAGACATGTTATCTAATAAGGTGCCTTCGGTTTCCTCATATATCAAATGGGATGGTAGTAACTGCTCCTACCTAATAAGGGTGTGATGAGGATGACATGATTATTGTTTGCACAGTACAGAGCATGGTGACTCACACATTCTTAACATTACACAAATCTTTGCCACTTTTAGCACTAAACCACCCTAGGCTCAAAGGTTCAAGACATAAAAACACCATCCCCAACATCCTACCTCATCCCCACTGGCCAGACCCTCTCTGAAATCAGGCACCAAGTTAGCAGGAAGAGGAGCTGCCTGCCACACTGTCCATCTGTTTAGGAATCCCATGTTCATAAGAACTATAGTGCAATTCAAAGTGATTCAATTCAAATGCTAATTAAAAGGTTCACATGTTTTAATACCTTCACTAAGCACTGGGGGCCCAAAACCAAACAGCACTCTGGGCCTGAGCAAAGAACAGAGAGCAGCAAGCAATGATAAAGAGCGTCAGGTGCGGGGCAGCCCCTGTGGCGCAGCGGTTTAGCACCACCTGCAGCCCAGGGCGTGATCCTGGAGACCCTGGATCGAGTCCCATGTCAGGCTCTCTGTATGATGCCTGTTTCTCCCTCTGCCTGTGTCTCTGCCTCTCTCTCTCTGTCTCTATGAATAAATAAATAAAATCTTTAAAAAAAAGAGCGTCAGGTGCCATCACCGAGATCACAAGCAGAGACGGCAGACAGCAGGAGTCTCCTCAAGGTTCCAGAGAGGCCTGGGAGAATGGTTAAACTCATTCATCTGTGCAGATTCCAGGCCCAGGGAACAGGACATGCAGTGGGGAATGAAATAACACAGGTCGAGAAAGACTGTCAGAGAATTAGGTACAAATCTGAGATTTAAAAAAAAAAAAAAAAAAAAAAAAAAACAGCAGAGTTCTAAATCATGAAGGGTCTTACAAGTAAGTCAGGCCAAAAACTTTAGATTTTTGTCCAGATTCTCAACATTTGCCAAATATCCTACAACCAACTGCTCTGTAGGATGTTACTAGTGATATTACCAAAAGGGGAGGGATGGTAGGGGGTCAAGCAAGCCTGTGGCAAGGCTGGATTAGAAGAGTAAGAGTACGCAGGCTTCCCATGTGAAGGAGCTCATGAGCACAGAGTCCCAAGAAAGGAAGGGGAGATGTGCACAGCTCTCCCTGAGCTTAGTGGACCACTGAATATTTTTGTCATAAAAACCAATGTCCATCTCCTAGAACTGTGTCTTCAGGACATGATATAGAAAATGCTGCTGTGGAGTCCGGGGAATGCTGAAGGGACACAGGAACATGATGGACACACACGTTCTAAGGCATCAGCTCTGCAGTCCGCGCTGGGATCAGACCTTCACTCAGCCCCTGACCAGTCACAGGGGTGACCCTGCACATCTCTTTTTGAATCACATGGATCCTCTCCTTCCTAATGTATAGCGTGGAATAATCCTACTTAGAAAGGTTTAAAAATGAGCTAACAAAAACGCATGATTTAGTGCTGTACCTGTGACACTACAATCATTCAATGACTCATAAGTAATACACGTAACGCTAAGCAACCAACAAGGATCTGAGGGGACAAAGGCGAACAAAATGCAACTTCAACTTCAACATGCACAAGGGTTGGAATCCAGGTCATGGAAACAGAAGTCTGAAGACATAATGTCAGCACGACCAGGAAGAAACAAGACATGTATTTAAAAATAGGGCTGAGGGTGCAATAAACTTCTCAGCACCACAACTGGGAATTTGAAAAGTTTCCCTCTTGCCCTAAAATCAACAGTACTGACCAACCAAAGTCATCTAATTTTCACTGAGCACAAGATCAGTGCAAGGAAGCAACTTAATTTTCATCACTGTACATATTTATAAGCAACATTCTTTGAATGCATTAAACCTCGAAAGGCTAAAATAGAAAGGATATACAGAATATTAAATAATGATTCTCCAAAGAACAATCACAATCCATTTCCCCACATAAGTTCTAGATATACAATATATTATCAATAATGTGATTTGACATTTGGAGCAAATGTCACTTGTCATTAAAAATATATATGGAAATTTTTGCCATTTTGCTTAATATGTCTTTTTCATGATTAACAAGGTATTCCCATTCTGAAAGTGACTGTAAATGAAGACTACTTTTATACTATAGTTTCACATGTTAATTTCAGTTTTTAATGGGATAGTATAAAAGATAGATGACTTATAGATTTTCATATTGCCATAAGTGTGTATTTCTCCTCATGACTCCACATCACAGGAGCAATGGCCCCTGAAAGATGTCCACATCCTCATCTCCGAAACTTGTTGGGATATAAGGCAAAGGGGAATAAAGGTGGCAAATGAAATTAAGGTTGCTAATCAGCTGACTTCTAAACAGGAAAATTATCCTGGATTATGTAGGTGGACTCAATGTAATCACAAGCATCCTTAAAAGTGGAAGAGAGATGGAAGAAAGGAATCAGAGCAGGAGATGGACACATGAAAGCAGGGCCAGAGAACAGTTACTTTGCTGGCTCTGCTGTTGCTGGGCCTGAACATGGACAAACCGGGCCAATCGCCAAGGAATCCAGGTGGATTCTGTTAGCCGACATGCAAACATCTTCCTCCCTAACAACCTTCTCCCAATGGCTTGAGAGTTCATTAATGAATCTTACCTGTCTCCATTATTATAATGAGGGATGCAAAATGATATCATTCTATCATTCCTCCTACATTTATTAGAGTGACATTCTTCTACAAAGAACTTTACCATTTACCCTGTCTCATGCTCTCTCTCTTGCTCCCTTTCAAGAATTTTCAATGGACTCTTGGATTTTCAATTTACAATATGTTTTATAATCAATTACCATAATTATGCCTTATTATTCCCAAACTGAACCCAAACTGGCCAGTGGAGATCCTTCAATGCTGGTTATCTTTTGACTTCACTCTTCCTAGTACTTGAGCATCTCCTTCTTTTCTAGCAGATGTTGCAAGCTCACCAGACCCCTTCCCTGCTGTAGACCTGGCACCAGCCCTAGTCTCTCACAGTAAGGGGTGGTATGTACAAAGCAAAATCTGGGTGCTAACTCTGATGGCTGTTATCGGGAGATCAGTGAATAGAAGCCCTTTTGGTGCACAATGGTGGAAAATAAATAAACAACACAAACAAATAAATATGATGCACATATTTTCTGGTGGCCAGGAAAGAAAACATATAAAGAGGATCCCAACGGTACTGGCTACTCTTGGTAATGAGTATTCATTACAACTATCAACTGTAGCTTTTCATTATTCTACAACACTATGTAACAGGTTTTCAAGTAGCATACAAATATGTTTTTATATTTAAAAAATCACATTATATACATATACATGCATATATATACATACATCTATATATGCAAAGCTTTTTTCTTTTTTTTTAAGATTAATTTTTTAATTTTTATTTATTTATGATAGTCACACAGAGAGAGAGAGAGACAGAGACAGAGACAGAGACAGAGACACAGGCAGCGGGAGAAGCAGGCTCCATGCACCAGGAGCCCGACGTGGGACTCGATCCTGGGTCTCCAGGATCGCGCCCTGGGCCAAAGGCAGGCGCTAAACCGCTGTGCCACCCAGGGATCCCCATGCAAAGCTTTCTATTCAAGCGATTCTTTTTGTGAATCCTCAAAGTGTAAATGTACTGTTCACTACCACTTTCTAAAGGCTCTAATAGCATGCTTCTTTGCACAGGTTCTAAACTACTCCTGAACATTCCCTGCTTCTCACTACAGTCAACTCCTCTCCTTCCTCTTACCTTCAAACAGTGACATTTTCATTTTTACTTCAGAGTTGTAATTCATTTCCTAGGTGTCATGCATAACCTCTTTGTGGATGACTCTAAAATATCTATCTCCACCCATGGCCTTTCCTGGGGCATTTTTTCTTCTCTGAACTGACAATACCTTAAAACACATCTGACCCTCAGTTATGATTTTCCCACACTAATGGTCTCTCCAAATTTCCCTAATTCTAGCACCAGTAACACCTTATCAATTCAATAATCACATCCTCAGGTTCATAAATCATCACCTGTTTCTTCACAACTGTTCCCTATCAAGACAGTATACACTTCTCTATCTGGTATGATTATACTACAGCAACCATTTTACGAGAGTGTTGAGGCATCAAGCTCTTTCCATTGCAATTCACCCCCTCTACCGCCATCACATCATCTTTCTATAAACAAGTTCACACTGCACCTCAGCTCATAAACATTTAATGATTCCTTATGGAACTGAATAAAGCACCAAGCCTTAAAAAGCAAATATTAGTTTTCAATAGTCATCTGAACCAGCCCAATTCTAGAATACTCCCTCAAGAAAACATCTGAAAAAAAAGGCAAAAAAGCTGCTCTCCAATTAAAATATAAAAATATCCTAAATGCTCAGGAATAATGACATGATTATATTAGAGTATTACCAATAAAAAGTACAAAAAATTTCTCAAGGCATATTAGATCTAAAAAGACAAAGACATTATATACAATGTAACACTGCATACAATATAGACACACAACTTTTATACTCAGACATATAAACATACGTATACATAAAGCAAATACAAGTCAAAATCACTTATCGTGGGATCTATTTTTAGATTATTCATATTCTTTGCTTTCTACAATTAATAAAAATTTTAAAAGTAAAAGCTAGCACACTGCTTTACACATGAACTAGGAGGGACTGGGACTCCAAGAAGGGGAGTACCTTTGACTCTGACAAGAAAATGTAAATTGTTTTTTTTTTTTTTTACAGAGAAGCTGAAGATGCAAAAGCAAGAGTCAAGCCTCCTAGCCTTGAAACAGAGCTCATCCACTATTATGCATCTCCTGCCTAATGGAAGAGTCTACCTCGTGGGAGACAAGAAAACAGAAAAAGACAAAGCCACAGAAACAAAAGTATTCAGAAATAAAATTGAGAGTGTATTAAATACTGATCTAAATGAACAGGACCCCTTACAACCTATGAGTGAAAAAATCAAGTAGTTGAGGTAGGTCAAAGGTTCTACTTTTTGTTGTTTTAATACACTGAGATTAGGAAAGTACTTATAAAATTTAAAAAGAAAATATTTATCCTATGATGAAGACACAAACTAAAAATTAATAACTGGTAAAACAGGTCAGATAAAAATAAACACAATGCAATCAGTTAATAAGAATAATTATTCTTAAAAATAAACATATATTTAATAATACTGATATATGTTTATTTCTAAGAATAAACCAATGGCCAATGGGGATAGAATGCATTGGTTTTATTATGAACAAAATCAAGATAAAATAGATATTTTACGTTCTAAGTGTTAGAAATCAAGATGATGCTATAGTTGTAGTGAAAACGTAAAATATGCTGCACAAAATAAAACCACCTAAACGAAATACTAAAACTTCATTCATATATAACATAAGTAATGAACTATGTTATATATCATCCTAAACACATTGATAAACAGGTTCCCATTTAGATTGTTTTAAATATGACTTCACATAAGAATTTTTTCCATCCACTTCTCTGGCCTATTAGCTAGCAAATTAACTTAGATGAACACAAAAAAACCTGAAATTTCTCAAAGGAATTCAAATCTATAAAAAGCTTTACATGGCAAATAAAGAAAAAAATCTACGATTATACGAGATATCTTTACTCCAAAATTCAGAAGTTAACACTTGAAGACTCAATTTCTCAAACTCCTTTACCAAGTCAACTCCTTTAAAAAAAAAATTATGGGCATTCTCAAACTTAAAATTATTGAGAATCCTTTAAAACTCAAACATTTATAATTACTGGGGTGCCTGGGTAGTACAGTCGGTTGAGCGTCCAAGTCTGGTTTGACTCAGGTCATGATCTCCCTGTTGTGGGATCCAGGCCCTAGTTGGGCTCCCTGCTCAGTGTGAAGTCTGCTTCTGATCTTTTCTCCCTCTCTCCACCCCACCACACCCCTCCCCGTTCACACTCTCTCTAAAATGAATAAAAATATTTTTAAAAATTATTTTCCTGAAGAAACAAAACTTACAAAATTTTTATTTATTCAAGAAAACCAAAAACTCTTCTAAAGTGTCGCACATCTGAAAGTAAGCATTCTGTGTGCAAAAAAGCAGCAGTGAGCTCTTAGAATACAATGTTAGCTACAGCAATCGAAAATATTCCTCCAGGAAACAGCAAGGTAGCTCAGAAATCACAGCACACTCTCACACATTCACATACACAAACCCACTGCATTTCCTAAACTCTCCAAGGGAGAAAACAGAGATATCTAGAGAATTAGCACTCTTCCTTCTCAAGGGTTAATTGACTGTCACTTAATAAGGGCTCCTATAAGAATATAACTATTAGTATTGTCAGAATTATTAATATTACACCTTTCCAAGAACCTTAATTATAGACTTTCTAACATAAACCACAGTCTTAATAGTAACAAAAGCCATCACCTCTTAGGGTGTTTTTGTTATATTTGTAAGGGAGGGAAATCACCAAGCTCTGTTCTGAGTGCTGTGTGTGTGTGTGTGTGTGTGTGTGTATACACACACACACACACCTTACTGAACCTAACTTTTTAATAACCCATCTGACAGATGAAAACCTGAGGTGCATATACTATCAGTGGACTCCCTCCAAGACTGTACAACCAGTAGATGGCAGTCAGCATTTGACCCAGGCTCTCTGATCAGAGCCCACACACTGCACTTAAGCACTGAATTGTTTTGCTTCTCTTCATCTTATAAATTATAATTCATATATTATTCCTTATTTCATGTGTCTGCTGCATTATATTTTTATTTTTTAACTAAAAAGTCACTTGCCAAAATAAGTAAGGAAATCAAAGATGAAGTGTATTTTATTTCTAAGTTTATGAACCAACACAAGGAGTAGCATAGGAAAAAAAAAATGCTGAAATTGAGAGTCAAAACACTGGGTCTGATCTGGGCTCCACAATGAAGAGTGACGTGGGCCCGGCTCCGTTAATAACAATGACAGGAAGGACAAAATGACATTACTCACATTAACATTATTTAAAAGACTACCATGAATTTAGTAAACAACCATATTATTGATAAGCTGTAGAATGAGGATTGCCATAACCAAGGAAATGATAACTAGAAGGGAATCAAAACAATGTTAGAGAGGTTCAGGAAGGTTATAGGGGAGGGAGGGAAGGAGGCTGAGACAAGAAGATGCTAATCACAAGGCACACATACTGAAAACTTTCCCAAAGATTTAACACAGAACCCTTTGCCTGGAGCTACTTCAACCCTTCTGAAGATGGCAAAACAAAATAGCAACCCTCTGTTACTGCTAGGTATTATCCTAGAAATGGAAAGCATTAATATGGTCAATGGAAATTAAAATACATACAGCACCCTAGGGGAAGTACAGAGCACAGCCTGGAATGCTAGAGACCAGGGGCTAAGTCCTGCCAGGGTAAGATAGGGGACAACACCATCTCAGCCCTGGCCATGAAGACCGTGTTACAGGCAATGTGGCCAGGGCTTACTGTTGGGAGCCTGGGGAGCCCTCAGGAACTGTCCGTTGACTTTATGGCTATGATAAAAATCAGAATTTGTTCCTTGACCAGGAGGAAGAGGAGGACATAGCACTCGCACTGGGCTTTGCACTTGTTAATAAGACTGTCAGGTCCCAGCTCCGTCTTCCCAGGGTATGAAGATACGGCTCACAGGGTTCTTTAGGCATTAAAGAATCACACAGTAACACAATTTACCATTTTGTCGACACAACACTGTATGTCAAGTAGAATAGTAAGTGTTCACATGGATTTCTTCAGATACATAGGCTTTGCTAACCTCAATTTCCAAATAAGAAAATTGAGGTAAAATGGAATTAAACATAGCAATGGTTAGAAGTAAATCTATCTATATACGGTACATAGAAACCTTTACTGAAGTGTCTAGATATTGCAAGAAATACAGGAAGGTCTCAATAAATGATTGCTATTAATAAATTAAGAGTCTCTTCCTACCCAAGCATATAATTCTGGTATTGTCTTTATTGATTAAATGTGCAAAAGCGAAAATACATGAGGGTATTTATGTCAAGGAATAAAACACAAATCAATAAATCCACCAAACAAGGATTTCCACTTTTTATATAATTTGTCTTCAAATTTCTTCCATGATATTTTATGTAAATATACATCAAGATAACATGAAATGCAATGGAAATCAGTGGGGTACTGTCGGCCAGCCCCTGGTTCTAATCATGTCTGTGAGGGATGACTCAAAGCTCCATCCGAAATCTCATATTTCCTAAGACATACTCTTTGGTAATTTCCAGTAGAAAACTTGCTGGTATACAGTGCTGAGCTATCAAATACCACTATTTCGAAGACTTAGTGAAGGTACTTCTGATTTCATAGTAATTTGGGGGCAAAGGGGTGCTTTTTAATTTATTGCTTTTAAAATAGTATTTGGTAAGCAATATTGAATTTGGAATTTGCATGAAAATTAACTGAAACCAGGCAAAGCACATTCAATACGTATACAGAAACCAACACATACTGGGCTATTTATAAATAAGAGTCAAAGGCTCAGATTTTAAAGTGATACAATCTACTATGGAACTAATTTGGCATGAACACACCACTATGAGACAGATATGTCCAGACAAGGGGTAATCTGTATCTTGTATCAAGGTTTACATATAGTTAAGACAAATATCTTTTGTGGAATACAATTATGCAAAAAATTAGGACACAATAGAAGGCATTTAATAATAAAATTTTATAGAACAGAATTTAATCTTTATTTAATGATTCAGCAGGCATATCAAAAACATGCAGTGCTTCAGGGAGATAATCATCACCATCAATTATGGCTGCACTGGAGAGATACAGAAGTGTCAATTAATAAGAGTTCTGGCTGAATTACTTCCCTATAACAATTTATAATAAACTGAGTGAACCAACTGAAATAAGACACACTCAAGAAATTTTTATAATAATAATAAAGTCAGGATTATTTTCATTCCCTTCTTAATTCCCTTATCATCTAAAATAAGGTGTGTTAAAAAGTTATTCACGAAGGCAAAAGAAACAAAAGCAAAAATGAACTATTGGGACTTCATTATCTTATCATCAAGATAAGAAGCTTTTGCACAGCAAAGGATACAGTCAACAAAACTAAAAGACAACCTACACAATGGGAGAAGATATTTGCAAATGACGTGTCAGATAAAGGGCTAGTTTCCAAGATCTATAAAGAACTTATTCAACTCAACACCAAAGAAACAAACAATCCAATCATGAAATGGGCAAAAGACATGAACAGAAATCTCACAGAGGAAGACATAGACATGGCCAACAAGCACATGAGAAAATGCTCTGCATCACTTGCCATCAGGGAAATACAAATCAAAACCACAGTGAGATACCCCCTCACACCAGTGAGAATGGGGAAAATTAACAAGGCAGGAAACCACAAATGTTGGAGAGGATGCGGAGAAAAGGGAACCCTCTTGCACTGTTGGTGGGAATGTGAACTGGTGCAGCCACTCTGGAAAACTGTGTGGAGGTTCCTCAAAGAGTTGAAAATAGACCTGCCCTACGACCCAGCAATTGCACTGCTGGGGATTTACCCCAAAGATGCGGATACAATGAAACACCGGGACACCTGCACCCCGATGTTTATAGCAGCAATGTCCACAATAGCCAAACTGTGGAAGGAGCCTCGGTGTCCATCGAAAGATGAATGGATAAAGAAGATGTGGTTTATGTATACAATGGAATATTGCTCAGCCATTAAAATGACAAATACCCACCATTTGCTTCAACGTGGATGGAACTGGAGGGTATTATGCTGAGTGAAATAAGTCAATCAGAGAACGACAAACATTATATGGTCTCATTCATTTGGGGAATATAAATAATAGTGAAAGGGAATAGAAGGGGAGGGAGAAGAAATGGGTAGGAAATATCAGAAAGGGAGACAGAACATGAAGACTCCTAACTCTGGGAAATGAACTAGGGGTGGTGGAAGGGGAGGAGGGCGGGGGTGGGGGTGAATGGGTGACGGGCACTGAGGGGGGCACTTGATGGGATGAGCACTGGGTATTATTGTGTATGTTGGCAAATTGAACACCAATAAAAAATAAATTTATTATTAAAAAAAGTTATTTAAGTTATAGACAGCATACAGAAATGCAAATTAGAAAAAGAATAACTATCCCAAAGACAAAAACAGATTGTCTATACTATTCAGGAAACAGGTAAGCACGTTGTTGGCTGTAGACTAGATTGTGCACCTCATTAGAAAGAACCAGAGCATTCTTTCTGTCTTTAGTTAGAAATTAAGTGCAAATTAAGATGATGTGTACAAATGCAAGTCTGGCAAAGGGAACAATGCTGGCCCTCTGTACCAGGACGACACAGCTAGGCCAGAATTCCATTCCTGGGATGTTCCTCATTAGGAAAGGCCATGAGAGAGATTCTGGTATGACATATGGAAAGCAGAGGTAAAGCCAATGCTCATACATGTTGTAATTCATTGTCTGGATCATCTGTCATAAAGCAACAACCAATACTACTCTCTGTGACCTGGCAGTCCTCCGTCAGCTCCTCTGACTGCTGGACTAACTGGGTAACTTTGAGCAAGTGAAGAAGAGACCAGCTTTGACATGAACCCATTCCCTTCATCCATGTCAAAGACTATGAAAACATGGAAGGGATTCAGTCTGTCCTCATGGCAATGATAAAAATCAGAATTTGTCCCCAATCGTTTTGGGGGGTTGCCTTACTCAGTACTCCCCACTGTGCATCCTTCTTCACTTCACAACTGCCTGCCCTATAGATAGATTGCAAGCTCCCAAATTGAATGCAACAAAACACCTTACAGAGATGGGTTGAAATTGTTCCGACCGTTGTATAAAACCAAATCCCTGTAACAAATCCCTTAAATTTATTCATACAACCACACACACACATCTACACACACGGAAACACACACACAGATATATATATAAACTAAACATATACATATACATACCTGTATTTCTGTACATATATGTCACTGGTTCTAAATGGCAGCTGGAATCAGAATTTACAAAACGGAGTGACAGGGATTTACCTTTCCACCCCAACCCACTCAAAAATCAATAATATATATGAAATAGTAATTCTAAAGACATGGAACATCAGGCAAAGAAAGTGGTCTCAGAGGGACACTTCTCAGACAAGGTGGGGAAATGTAGCTGGAGAGGAGCAGATCATGATGAGCAACTCATCAGGTGACTTGAGACAAAACAAGATGGCACAAAGACATGGGAACTGGGATTCACAGCAGACAGTGACAGGACAGATCTACATACAAGCAAGGAATCAGGATCAGCACAGGGAGTGTAGGAAGGATGTAATTAATTATGGGTCAAGTTGCATGTCTGAAGAAACTATACAACAGTGGTCCCAAAAATAGACAGAAAACATTAGAAGAAACAGTGGTCGTCGGTGCTCTTACAGGGCTGGCCTTGATGCAGGGGCATACAGAAATGTCGGTCTCAGAAACAGAGAGTAATTAGCCATAGACTCATCACTGTTCCAACTCTGCTCAAAAGTGATGCACAATAAATCAAACTTTTCCCAAATGAACTAACTACACCCCAGAACTAAGCTCAAAAATATTTGCTAAAATACAAAAAAAAAAAAAAAAAAATTGGTAGCAACAAAGTAAAATTTACAATCTCCAGGAAAAAATGAAAAATCACCAGTCTTACAAGAAGTAAGAAAATAGGAATGATAATAAGGAAAAAACTTAATCAACAAAAACCAACACACAACAGACAAGATGTCAAAATTAGCACTCAAGGATATGAACAGTATGATACATGCCAAGTGACCAAAAGGTAAGTAGAAAGATGGAAGAAGACATAAAAAAGACCCAAAGCAAACATTCTTTTTTTTTTTTTTTTTTTTTTTTTTTTTTATGATAGTCATCAGAGAGAGAGAGAGAGAGAGAGGTAGAGACACAGGCAGAGGGAGAAGCAGGCTCCATGCACCGGGAGCCCGATGTGGGATTCGATCCCGGGTCTCCAGGATCGCGCCCTGGGCCAAAGGCAGGCGCCAAACCGCTGCGCTACCCAGGGATCCCCCAAAGCAAACATTCTGAGATAAAAACTAGACTAGAAGAGAGAAATTCACTTAGATGAAATTAATGATAGATTTGACACACAAAATAGTGAACCTGAAGAAATAAAAATTTAAAAAATTAAAATAACATCATAGAAAATTTTTAAAACTAAAAACAGAATGAGTTGTCAATTTCAAGTAAAATAATTGGAATGCCCACAATGCAGTGTGAAGAGAGGAGAATAACTAGAGGCCAAAATTTTCCCAAATTTGAGGAAAATTATAAACCTACAGACACAGAAAGCTCAATAAACCAAATATAAAGGAAACCAATGATAAAGAAAAAATCTCAGATGAAGACAGAAAAAAAAGAGACATTATATACACAGGACCAAAAATAAGAATGATGGCAGATATACAGACAAATGCAAGTAAGGAACAAAGACCAAAAGAAATGGCAATTATCTTGACCTTTATACTTTTCACCATTTGTAAAAATTATCTCAAATAG
This sequence comes from Canis lupus baileyi, assembly GCF_048164855.1. Lineage (NCBI taxonomy): Eukaryota > Metazoa > Chordata > Mammalia > Carnivora > Canidae > Canis > Canis lupus. The sequence goes on from NC_132838.1 coordinate 5,390,577, forward strand.
ACTGCAGGCCTAAACATGAAACCTAAGACTATAACTCTTCTAAAGGAAAACATAAGAGAAAATCTTTGTGATCTTGAGCTAGGCAAAGATTTCTTGGATATTACAACAAAGACCCATAAAAAAATAAAATAAATTTAACAGTATCAACTATAAAACTTCTCCTCTGAAGAAAATAAAGCCACAGAGGAGTAGAAAATACCTGTATAAATATATTTGATAAAGGACTTATAGTTAGAAAATATCTTTTTTAAAAAACCCTCAAACCTAAAAATGAAGAGGAAAAAAATTTAATGGGCAAAAGAGGTCAACACTGTTGGGGATTTACCCCAAAGATACAGATGCAATGAAATGCCGGGACACCTGCACTCTGATGTTTCTAGCAGCAATGGCCACAATAGCTAACCTGTGGAAGGAGCCTCGGTGTCCATCGAAAGATGAATGGATAAAGAAGATGTGGTCTATGTATACAATGGAATATTGCTCAGCCATTAGAAACGACAAATACCCACCATATGCTTCCACGTGGATGGAACTGGAGGGTATTATGCTGAGTGAAGTAAGTCAATCGGAGAAGGACAAACATTATATGTTCTCATTCATTTGGGGATTATAAATAATAGTGAAAGGGAATATAAGGGAAGGGAGAAGAAATGTGTGGGAAATATCAGAAAGGGAGACAGAACATGAAGACTCCTAACTCTGGGAAACAAACTAGGGGTGGTGGAAGGGGAGGAGTGTGGGGGGTAGGAGTGACTGGGTGGCGGGCACTGAGGGGGGCACTTGACGGGATGAGCACTGGGTGTTATTCTGTATGTTGGTAAATTGAACACCAATAAAAATAAATTTATTTAAAAAAAAGTTGTGTTTATTCCATACCGTAGACTGTTAAGGTGTGTAACAGTGTTATGTCTTTAAAAAAAAGTACATATCTTAATTTAAAAATATTATTAAAAGATACTTGCTATCTTAAAAAAAAGAGGTGAACAGATTCTTCACCAAAGAGGAAATATGAATGATAAAAAAAAAAGCTTGCTAGAAGATGCTCAATGTCATCAGAGACACAAACTAGAACCACAAGGAGATTCCTCGACTTTTCTAAAAGGAATGGCTAAAATTAACAAATTGACAATGCCAAGTGTTGGACAAGTACGGAGAGCAACAGGAACTGTAATTCACTCCTGATGGGAATATAGACTGGTCCTATATTCTAGAGAACATACACCTATATAACCCCAAGCCATTCCACTCATTGGTATTTCCCAAGAGAAATCAAAGGCTTTTCCAAGCAAAAATTTGTATAAAAATGGTCCTAGCATAATAATTTTAAATATCCAGAAACTGTACAGAACGCATCAAAAGGGAAATGGATAAGTAACTGAATGAAGAAAAATGTAACTCTATCCAGCAACACAAAGAGGTTAATTAACCATCAATACATGAAGCAACATCAAAAAAGTAGGAAAACAGCTCTGCTGAAAAAGGCACTGGACAGAAGAGATGAGAAAATGCCATTCCATTCACACAGAGGTGTAGAAGATGCAGGCCGAGGAACAGTGGCAGAAGTCCACTGCGAGCAACTGGGGGTGGGAGAGAGCGGCAGGAATTAGGGTTACAGAGGAAAACGGGAAACTTTTCAGCAGTAATGGAAAAGTCCATTATCTTCTTTGAGGCGCTAGTTTCATGGAAATATACATATGTGTACATCTTCTAAAACTTAGTAGATTGTATATTTTAAATGTGTGAAACCTTTTTTCCTTTAAGCCAAGTTAAAGATAATATTTTAAAAGGAAATGAGCTTCATAAGGTATATTCATGAAAAAGTCAGAAAACATATGTATTTCAGTCCTTTGCACTCCTTTGGGATTGAGAACCACATTTTTTACTGTTAGCCCCCTCTCCTCACCCCCTGTATCGCCTTTATGGTTCTCTGATTTGGAAAAACTTGGGGTTCTTGAGTCCCAGAGAACAAGGCAACCACAGGTGTGGCATGCATAAATAAGTCATCACTAGCTCAATTACACCTGCAAACGGATGTTGTGCTGCCAGGATGCACAGCAGATACCTTTACTGCAGGAACAGTGGAGAGAACATCAGCAATTACTAAGAAAAGCCTGAGGTTTAGGAACTGCAGCAAAAACTTAAAAATATCTACATATACACTATAAGTAAGCAGCTTTGGTGAAGGTTTTTACTTCAGGAACTAGAACTGTCTCATATTATATTAAAGCAAAATAATTCAAAATAAAGAGAAGAAATTTGAAGTTTGAAAAAAGAAGCTACATACAACAAAAGGATACAGACAGAACAATTTAATGAAAACATTGTTTTTGGATTTCCTATTTAGTATCATTTATACACTGGTGTATGATTTGTTAATGTTTATATCTGCAAATGTATGATGTGAATATAGTTTTAAAATAACACAATTAGTAACAAAGTAATAGGTTCAAGAAATAAATGTGAATTTCACATAACCTTAAAATCACAATCATGAGAGCAGCACTGAGCTGTCCTGAAATTAGAAATAATACAAGTGGCAACCCACCTGAACAGCAGAAGATGGGAAAGCGTAAGATGTAAGTTTATAGGCTTGATATATTAGAGTCTACATTACACTAAAGGGGGAGAACATGTATTCATGGGTGACATAAGATACGTCAATACTATCGCAAGCTCTTACACTTAAGCACTACTTAACTCCTTAGTAGAATGTAAATTTTATATCTTGTACTAGCAAACCAATAAATAATTTCCAAGAAAATTTGTTGTACAAAAAACTCTAAGGGGTACTGGAAAAGTCCAAAATAAGCTGAACACTCATGATCTAAATGAAGGAAAAAAGATATAACCATATTACACAAGTTATAAAAAGATATTTTTCAGGCTCTAAAAAGATAGCACAAAATGTAAATGTCTTTATCACCTCATCAAACCTAACAACTTTATAGTAAATAATTTATAATGCCTGGTAATCATATTAATAATGCCCCAAATTTAAATTGATATATAACCTATTAAAATATAAAAACTGAAAAGGTCAAAATACTACTCTAATAAATGTCAACTAAAATAAAGAGAAAATAATTTAAGGGACACCTGGGTAGCTCAGTTACGCATCTGCCTTTGGCTCATGTCATGATCTCAGGAACTCAAGGTACTGGGATCCAGCTCCACACTGGGCTACCTGCCCATCAGGGAGTCTGCTTCTGCCCCTGTTCATGTGTGCACTTTGTCCCTCTCTCTCAGAATCTTTAAAAAGAGACAGAGAAAAAAACATTTAAAATAATTTCTATTTCAATATAAATAATTGGGTAGTAATGTACTGAAAGACCTAATGAAGTTTTCAGAAGTTTCCAACTACACATAAAATCACCATGTGATTTGAGGGACTTCTGAAAAGGTAAAGTGAAAACCTCCAAATATCTTCTCCATAAAAGCAACTAGGATAGAGGCAAAATCAACTTTTTAAGAACTCCGGAAGTTAATCTAAAAAACACCAGGAGGAACGTATATTCATGAAAATGGCTGAATATTGGTAAGGAAAATGAGCTTTGTGGTGCTCTAACCGGTCCCAATCCTATGCCCATTCCCATAGAGCCCTAAGACCCTTGCAAAGCTACATGATCACAACTATGATCGCTATGAGAAAACCCAGCAGCCTAGCAGCCACGAGAGAGGTGAAGAGGTTTAGAATTCATCAAAAGCCTAATTATCGGAGATGTTCCACTAACTGACAAGGTCTATTCTCAAGGCTTGTCTTTATTTGACCCAATTCATGACTCAGTTTTTGTGAAGAATTTTATCCTGAGCAAATTTCATGGGGCAGGAGACCAGGAGAGAGACAGGACCAACCGTTTAAGATCACAGCTGCTTTAGAGTGATACCAGTTGAGGCTAACAAGATGTTAACCAAGAAGACTTTTATCAAAAGGAAAAATTGGGGGATGAGATATAGATAGGAAGCTCTGAAAAACTCCTACATATTCCTCACATATAAAAGGCCAGACATAGGGATCCCTGGGTGGCTCAGCGGTTTAGCTCCTGCCTTCAGCCCAGGGCGTGATTCTGGAGTCCCGGGATCGAGTTCCACATCGGGCTCCCTGCATGGAGCCTGCTTCTCCCTCTGCCTGTGTCTCTGCCTCTTTCTCTCTCTCTGTGTCTCTCATGAATAAATAAAATCTTTTAAAAAATAAATAAAATATAAAATAAAATAAAATAAAATAAAATAAAATAAAATAAAATAAAATAAAATAAAATAAAATAAAATAAAATAAAATAAAATAAAATGCCACACATAGTAACAGGGCTGTGTGGATGCCAGGGAGAGGTCTCAGAAGGTGCTCCTATGACATCTCATATCTGGCTAACACGTAACCTTTGCATAAGCAGAAAGTGTAAGTCAAGTCAGAGCCAATAACTGCCTGCTGGTACTCTGAAAACATCCCACAAGGGAAGAAAGCCCCCTGACAAAGGTGGGGAGAATTACCACTAAAAGGCCTTTAAGGAAACCTCCATCTGACCATCAAAGTTACCCAGCGGTCACTTCAATGGACACACATGACAAAGAGTATATATTTTAAGAATTAGTTTAGCAAAGTCAACAAAAATAAACAACAATAAAAACAAACCCTGAGGAGGGGCTGATCTGATTTCCAGAGTGGTCCCAGTACATTACTTAAAATGTCTGGTTACCAACAAACATGTAGACAAAAATTAAGACATGCAAAGTAACAGAAAAATATTATCTACACAAAGGGAAAAACATAGCCAATAAAAAATATTTCTGAGAAATCCCAAATGATGGAATTACTAGACAGAGTCAATCAACTAATACAAATGTATACAATGAAAAAAAATAAAATACAGGTACAACCTAAACAAAAGAGGATCATGACATCAAATACATAATACCAAAAAGAGAGGATTCTTAAATATACATAAATTCTCCAGTTAAAAAGGAAAGTAACTGAATGAAAAATTCACTACAGGGGCTCAAGAGCAGATATGAACTGGCAAAAGAACACAATTAGTGAACATAAAGGAGGAGTAGAAGGAGGAACAAAAGAAGAAGGAGAGGGAGAAAGGGAGGGAAGCAGGAAGGAAGAGGAAAAGCATCCAAGAATGGCAGGATGCCACCAAGTGTACCAAAACATTCATGGTGGGATTGCTAAAAGAAAGAGCAAGAAAGGAAGAGGAAAAAAATTCAAGGAAGAATGGCTAGAAACTTTACAAATTAGATGAAAAATCAGTCTGCACATCCAAGAACCTCAACAAACACCAAATAGGATAAATTTAAAGAGATTCACACCTAGATACAACATAAACTGTCAAAAGGCAAATATAAGGAAAGAGTCCAGAAAACAAGAACAGAAAAGCTGTTCCTCCACTTCAAGGTATGCTCAGTAATATTTACAGATCTCACATTGGAAACTATGCAACTCACAAAGCAGTGGGATAATATATTCAAAGTACAGAAAAAGAAATGAATGTCAACAAAGAATTCTATATCAGAAAAATATATAAATAAAAAAGAAGAAAATATAAAGACATATCCAGATTAACAAAAGCAAAAGAATGCATCATTAGCAGAACTGTACCATAATACTAAAGGTACTTCTTCTCAGGGAAATTAAAGAACAAAACTTCAATTCCATATGAAGAAATGGTAAAGATAACTACAAAAATAACTAACAAACAATATACATAAATCTTCTGTTTGTAATTCTTTTCCCTTTGATTAAAACACAATTGCATAAAGCAATAATTATAAATCTGTATTTATCAACACACAAGTGTAAAAATGTAATCTATAAGAAAATAACAACACAAAGTAGGGAGAAGGAAATGAAGCTATATAGGAGCAAAGCATTAGTACAGTGTTAAAATTAAATCTGTAGTCAACAAAACTAGATTGTTATAAATTGAGATATTGTCATCCCCAGGGTAAATAATTACATATATAATATATACACTACATAATAATTAATATAATTATAACATAATGTAATTAATATAGTCATAACATATATATGTACGTATATGTAAATATAATATGGGTACACATACATACACATTACATGTATGTATGAGTCAAAAAAAGCAATTTTAAAATGGAAACAAAATAATATCATGCAAAGTAAAGCAATAATGGGGAAACAGAGAACAAAAATTACATAAGGGTAGGTAGAAATCAAACAGCAAAATGGCAGATATGAGTCATATCACATCATGATTCACATTACATATAAGTGGGCTCTGCTCCAATCAAAAAGCAGAAACTAACAAAATGCAATTTCAAAATATGACCCAGCTGTATGCTCTTAAAACAAACATGAAGTTCAAAGACTAGAATAGGCTGAAAGCAGGAGAGGAAAAATACACCATGTGATCGTTAACTGAAAGAGGTTGCAATGACTATACTACTAATCAGACACAGAAGTTTAACACACAGACTATTACTAGAGATCAAAAAAGGATGTTTTATGCTAAAAAAGTCAATCCATCGGTAAGAGAGGAAAATTATAAACACATATAACCCTAACAATAGAACCCCAAACTACATCAAGTGAAAACTGACAGAATTGAGGGCAAAGAAGAAAAATTCAAATATATGAGTTGAGGACATTAAATCCCATTTTCAATAACGAAAACAACTAGGTAGACTATAAAATGGGGAAAGAGAAAATTCAAATAAAAATATAAATTAAGGGGCATCTGGGTGGCTCAGTGGTTGAGCGTCTGCCTTTGCCTTAGGGTGTGATCTTGGGGTCCTGGGATCGAGTCCCACATCAGGCTCCTTACAGGGAGCCTGTATCTCTCTCTGCCTATGTCTCTGCCTCTCTTTCTGTGTCTCTCATAAATAAATAAATAAATAAATTCTTAAAATATATATATAAATTAAGAACTAACAAATATCTGTACAACATGTCACATAAAAAAACAATCAAGGGTAGATGGAACAGTCTCCAAAAGTGGCTATATGTGAGGACATAAAATGAGCCTCAATACATTTGCCAGGAGTGAAATCAAACACCAAATACTTTTATTTCTTTTAACCATATGTAATTAAACTAGCAATCTATAAAGAAGGAAATTTGGGAAATTTACAAATATGTGGAAGTCAAATAACATATTATTAAGTAAATAATGGATCCTTAGAATAAAGAACAAAATAAACCTGAAAACATTTTGAAATGAATGGAAACAAAAACAGAACATACCAAAAGTTACAGGAAGCAGCTAAAGCAGTAGGCAGAGAAAAATTTATAGCTGTAAACATCTGTATTTAAAAAGAAGAAAAATTTCAAATCAACAACCTAAGTATCCATGTTAAAAAACTAAAAAAAGAAGAGCAAACAAAACCAGCCAAATACAAGCAGATGGAAGAAAAACTAGAGCATAAATAATGAAAATAGGGGATCCCTGGGTGGCTCAGCGGTTTAGCGCCTGACTTTGGCCCAGGGCGTGATCCTGGAGACCCGGGATCGAGTCCCACATCAGGCTCCCTGCATGGAGCCTGCTTCTCCCTCTACCTATGTCTCTGCCTCTTTCTCCCTCTATGTCTATCATGAATAAATAAATAAAATCTTAAAAAATAAATAAATAAATAAATAAATAAATAAATAAATAAATAAATAAATAAATAAATAAATAAAATAGAAAAATAATCAAAATCAACAAAAACGTAAGTTTAGTTCTTTGAAAAGATCATCAAAACTGATACGCTGTTAATTCCAACAACGGGGAAGGGGGTCTCAAATGATTAGATTAGGAATGCAAAAGGGGACATTACTGATCTTATAGAGGAAAAAGGAATAAAAGGCAATACCATGAACAATTGTGTGCCATCAAATTAGACACATTGGCTGAAATGGACAAACACCTAAGAAGAACAAATCACACTGGCGAAAAAGAATGTAAGTAATCTGAACAGACTCATGACAAGAAAAGAGACCGAATTACTTATCAAAACATTTTGAACAGGGAAAGCTCAGGTTTGGATGGCTTCTCCAGTGAATTCTACCAAACATTTAAGAAAGATAGTAAAACCATTGTTTTACAACTCCTCCAGAAAATAGAAAAGGAATTTACTCAAACATTTCCCAAGAGCATCAGTGAGGCCAGTGTTACTCCCATACAAAAACAAGGTGAAGACATAATTGCTCATGAACACGGAAGCATTACTTTCAACAAAATACTAACAAACTGAAACCAGCAACATGTGGAAAGAATTAACTATGTTTACCAAAAGGGATTTATCTAAGAAGGCAAGTCTGGTTAAACATACAGAAATCAATGAATATAATATGTGCTACTAATTTTACTATTGGAATAAATGACAAAACCACGTGATGCTAGGGCTGGGCTATCTGGCTATGCCGGAAATAAGAAAATGCTCAGAGAATGACAGAGACCTTGAGAGAACACAGAAGACAACACAGTCTTCCTTCTGTTGATCAGGTCGGAGTAATGTGAGCACCACGTTAGTTACAGAAATTATTCCTAATAAATAAAAAAAAAGAATCCATGTGTGTATAGTGACACTAACAAAAACAAACAAAACAAAGATAAATTCTAAAACTTCTTTCAACAAATGTAGGAGCAATGGTCATGTTACAAAATAACATGAATGTACTCTTCATAGGTTAAACTTGTCTTTCTTCTCTCAATAAAAAAAAAATAAATCAATAAGAGTTGATTAGATATTAACTATTTTACTTTACTTGCTGAATTTTGGCCTCTGTTTTGCTTCAGAAAATTGCAAAAGAGAGCTGACAAGATTTCGTACTCATCTAATATGTAGAGATGGCAATAAGAGGTCTTATTTCTCCAGTTCCTTATTCTCATACTAATTTAATTTCCTTTCCCTACAGTATTGAAGGAAAAATAATGGTTTTTATTATTTGGATTTTTACTCCCCAAATAAGATATTAAGGTTTAGGCTTACTGTGGCTGACTTTCAACCACAACAATATGCTGGAATGTTCATGGAGCCAATTATGATTACAACAGCACTACGCTTTACTTTTAAGTGAAAATTAATCCTATAAGAATAGCTCTGCAACATGCAGGATAACACCTCACACAATACATCTGTGAAGCCACCCAGGCATCTCAGCTTCCTTTCTTCTATTTCTCTCTGTACTTGGACATTCTTCTCCAGAGATGGCAAGGACAATAGGACGTCCAAAAGAAGGGTATCGCAGTTAACTCTTGCCTTCATTTACAAAGTAAACATCCCTTAATACTAACAAGGTAGCCCAAGAGCAAAGATGGCACTGGTATCTTAAAAAAATTCAAGCAGATTCCTGGAATGGCACAGGCCATGCTCAACAAGGATTGCTAACGTAGTGCCTTCTTGATCAAGACAGCAAGAGGTATGTGAAGGGAGGAAAGATAAAGTTAGGGACACCAAGGTACAGTACAGACAAGCAGATCTAAGAGGAAGGAGAGATGTGCATACGCGGGGCCCACATATGCTTGTGGCGATGTAGAATATTCTGAGAGGTAAAATTGACTGAGATGGAAGCTATTTTGCATGGTACAGTGGCGATGGCTAACAAATGAGAGTTTTGTGGGCTGCATGTTAGTCCCCTGCCTCATCTGCCACCCCTAATGACAGCAGCCACCTGCTGTTTTATTGTCACAGCTGGAGCCAGTTCACACTCCTTGGTGCTGAGCTCTGCCCATGAGCACCAAGCTCTCTCCTCGCCTCATTACTTTGATGAACTTTTTATGGTCAGCACCCATGAAGACCTCATCTAGGACTATGCGACACAGGCCAGCTTCAGGGAGCACTTCCAGTTACACAAGGTGATAATACACAGTGACACCAGGGCTGTCTGTGTCTGTCAGCTAGTGCCAGAGTGACCGTACTGTACTTTGACACTACAAAGCCCACGACAGGTAAAAATGCCAAGAAATTCTCATGCTTAATAATGTTCTTTACTCCTCATTGCAATGTAGAGATCGTAAGATACCGCCATAATGAAGGTTTTTAATGGTACATGTTATTATAGAAAACCTAATGTACTGTTTATGATTGCTGCCATAAAATTAAAATTCTTTTCACTTTCTATAGATTGAAAGCCATAGGGACAAATTTTTTTCTTTTGCTTTTCAAGTAAAAAGGGATAAAAACTGGAGTGAAATCAAAATCTTTGTATCAATATAAACTATTTTAAACAGAAACTTCATTAGTTGTTTTTAATGTTTTTTTAATCAGTAAAATGCAACAATGATACATCAGCTGATTTTACAATGAATCTGTCCTGTATAATTTTTGATGGTAAGAAGGATATACTCAAATAATGATGTCTTAAATATCAAAAGACTTTGCAAGCTTTTTCTGATAATTGCTGCCCAAACATATACAGAAATCATCATCAAAAAGTTGACTCTGTATACAAGGAAGAACTTTGAGATAATTTTAAAGTTTTAGCAACATTAAAAAAACTGACCAACTCTCAAAATTTACTGTATGAAAATTACTGAAAAATCTCTATAATTTATAAACACTAGCTCATGTCTGATAATAAAATTTTAATCTAGAAAAAGAAACTCTTACAGCATTAAAATATTTCAACATATTCCCATGTACACACACGTACACTAGTGATTTTTTGAAAATATTCAAACATAACCAAGTAATATTTAATTTTTAATGCCATAAAACCAGAATATGTAATATTTCTTCAGTGGTATCCCATCTGGCAAACTTGACAAACTGTGCAATGTTAGCAGCCATTGATGACACTTAAACTTATTTAAAATTCTACCTATAGATATATATGTGTATATAAATATAGAAGTGATTTCTTTTAGGTTACTTTCTCCCCAAAGCAGATATGTATTCTATTTTTCTCAGTCCCACCATGTAGATTTCCATTCATTGTTAATATTCAAAATATTGATATTTTAGTTAAAAGAGAAGATAACGTGAGCTTAACTAATACTCTCAAGCATGAACATTGTTCTGAACTTTGTGTGGCCAAATGAGTACTAAATTCAGTGCTTGTTATGTACTCTGTATCACCAAACAGTAACAAGGGTGTGGATTTTCTACTATGGAAATTAATAAGCCAGATGTTCCCACATATAAAACTTTCTTAGAAACATTTTTGAACAGCTTTCCTAAATACATAAAATGTTTAAAGTTATTAATAAAAACAGATGTGTGAGTAATTTACAAATTGGCAAAAACAGATCTCCATATCATTTCACTTTTATGTCATCAAAAGATTACCATGAGAAGAGCTGCTTTTACTTTACAACTGATTATGAGTACAATGACATATACACATGTGCCAGGTATATAAGGCAGTTTTTAATTCTATTAAGCCTACATAATTTTCTTCAGCAGTCTAATAAAATGCCAAACTTATAGTTTGTGGAACCTAACTTTAAAAATAAGAGTACTCACTGGTTGTACTTGATGAAACTTAACCTCTTATCAATCAAGTAAATGTGAAAAAATAATTTACCCAATTTCATACACTGCCCTTTTCTCAGCAAATATACTTCAAAGTGTGAAGTGAAATTCTGTATAGAGAATACTATGTAATTCCCTTCAGTAAATGAGCAGATGCTTGGTGCCTTCAATGAAATCATGATGGTGCTTTCTGTTTCAGTGGATGAGTATTCAATTGCTAATACTAGGTCTCTCTATGCAAAAAGAAGTAAAGAAAAGAATCAACTGTACTACTAAATGAATGAAAACATTAGGAAAGCGTATGAGCAAGAAATATTTATGTATGTCAGTTTCAGGGATACAACAACTGATAAACACACACAGGAAACCTATGCTGCTTATATAAGGACAGAATTAGCAAAACACCAGCCTTCCATGAAGCAGTATCCTGAGCAAAGAGATTGAACCAGGTGGAGTGGTAGTCATCCGAAGTGACACAAAACCACAGACTAGTTTCCTGAACCAGACAAAACTGACACCTGTCTACTCTAAATGCTCACTTATACGTAACTGACATTCCTCAATCAATACTGGCAGTGTTCAGGGTTTTTTTTTCCAAAGGAACCAAAAATGTGTTGAAGTAACTAATACAAAACAAGGGTGTACATTCTATTATTAAAAACAGATAGTTGAGGGAAGCCTGGGTGGCTCAGCAGTTTAGCGCTGCCTTCAGCCCAGGGCATGATCCTGGAGACCCGGGATCGAGTCCCATGTCAGTCTCCCTGCATGGAGTCGGCTTCTCCCTCTGCCTGTGTCTCTGCCTCTCTCTCGCTCTCTCTGTGTCTCTCATGAATAAATAAATAAAATCTTTAAAAAAAAAAAAAAAAAAAACAGTCGAGAACAAGAACACAGTTTTAAGCAAAGCAGAAATATTGTGACCCACAAAGTCAAATAACTATGTTTGCAAAGAATACCAGAATAGGAATGACATTATATTTTAACAGCATTTAAATCTTACAATGTTTCCTATATCCTTTATTACATCTGATTTTGACAATTATCCTGTGAGATCAACAGTAATTTTTTACTGACTAGTAGGAAGTTGCAATTTTCAGTTCCTGTTCTAAATCAGACAAATTTCCATATAATTGTTTACGTCTGTAACACCATTAAAATAACTTATAAATATCCTAAAAGGCATAATTAGTCATATATTCCTAGGTGATGTTTTTTTCACTCACCTCCTATATGGTCCATTTATGATTCTCCAAACATGTTACAGACTGAATGCCTTGTGTCCCCCAAAATTCACATGATAAAATCTAATCCTCATGGTATTAGGACCTGAGGTGGTTGGGAGGTGATTAGGTCACAAGAGTGTAGCCCTCATGAATGGGATTAGTGCCCTTATAAAAAAAATAACCCAGCCGACAGAGCTGCCATGTGGAAGACACAAGAAGAAATAAGCTGCCTCTGAACCAGGAAGTGGGCTTCCACCAGACACCAAATCTGCAGGTGCTTGGGCCATGGATATTCAGCCTCTAGCTGTGAGAAATCTGTCTGTGTATGAGCCACCCAATCTCCTCTCTGCTAGTCTGTTACAGCATCCCAGACACACTGAGGCAACAAAGTAACCAATTCTTGTGCTGCCTTTTTTTCTTTAAGATTTTATTTATTTATTCATGAGAGAGAGAGGCACAGAGAGACACAGGCAGAGGGAGAAGCAGGCTCTGTGCAGGGAGCCCGATGTGGGACTCCATCCTGGGTCTCCAGGATCATGCCCTGGGCCAAAGGCAGCACTAAACTGCTGAGCCACCCGGGCTGCCCATGTGCTGCCTTTTTAAACCAGATCTTAAATGTTTTCTTTATATAATATTTTAAATGAGTAAAGAACATTAAGTAAGCAAGGCAAGTATGGAAAATAATACTAAGCTGTATGCTTTCCCCTAATCTCATCTCACTGCCTACTGTCTGAAAGATGAATATATGCTGAATAATTACATCATTCCTTCACTTGGTTTGATAGTTTTACAAGATATGTACATATCCTCAATATAATCAAATAATTATTATATTATACCTCATATAATGTGACAATATATTTTATAATATTATAAAATAATAAAATAAATACTATATTGCTTAGTTTGGCTTATTTTTTTCAAAAACGGGATATGACGGTAATAAGACATTTGGATTATTTCCAATTTTTCCTGATTCCTGGACACAAATCTTGTTTTTAAATAGTTTCTACTGCATCAAAAACTTCTATGTTCAATCTATCAACTTCCAAGTGTTCCCATTTTGTCCATATTCTCATTTTATCTCCTATAAAAATCTGTAAACCTAAAAACAATAACAGTAAATATGTTTCTATTACTCAGAATTTAAATACATTCACAAACAACAGGTAACATATCTACAAGTAGTCAAATTTATTTGAAATGTTATTAAATAATATTATCTAAAAATTCATTTGAACCTTTTGGAAGAAATAACTTCCTCCCACTCCAGAAACAGTACTGGACACAACGGGTTGGATGAGGGCAGTCTACACGACGGCATGCTGTCCAAACCACAGTAGTCTCCATGTTTGGGAGAACTGAGCCTCAGTACTTCTCTGCTGGGCATCCATAAACAGCAGCCTGCCACAGCACACAGAATATGACCAAGTGCCAGGAGGCAGGAACAGCTGATGATATGTTCCCAGGAAACTCAAAAAGACTGCAACAGCAATTCAAGCGATAATTTATATTAAAACTCCAATAACACCAGAAAAGTAAAAAGATCAATTCTACAGACTACACTTTTCCTCAAAATTCTAGTTGAATCCAAAACCTGAAATTAAAAAGGCAGTACTTCTTTAATAAACAAATCCTGCCAGTCCTTTATGACTCCCACATCTGTTTTCAAAAGGAGAAACCTAGCACTTAAAACTTCCAAAGCTATAACCCTAAGATAATAATAATAATGTAATTATATGACGGCATTTGTAGACCTAATAGCCTTAGGTATAGTATATTCTAACTAGTCACCGATTGCAACAATGAGGATTCAGAACACAACTTTTGTTTCAATTTCTAGATTAAAAGGAGTAGGTACAAAGTAAAACTGGAATTCTCTCAAAAGAGAAAACTTCATCCTCCTATTTATTTGGTACTCTGTAATAACAAAATCAACATTTTTCAATCAGTCAAGAAGTAAAAAAGTACAGCAATAACTTGAATGTACATTCTTAAATTAGGAAAAGTCACACTCACATAAATCCACTGAGACAGACTTCAATACTTCTACAAATACTCATAATAATTCCTACTGCTGTAGGAAAGAAATAGTATGAAAGAAATAGTAATTTTCTTTTGTGCAACGTAGTCATAAAAATGTACACACATTGATATTTTTTGAATTATAAATAAGCATAGCTAGCTTTAGTGAAAGAGAAACCGTGCCAAACATAAACCTATTTTCTCATGACAGACTTTGTTAGAAGGACCTTGATTTAAACCTATTATTCAGACCACAAAAAAAAAAGACAAATGAAGTTAGAAATCTACAATAAAGAATATATCAATACCTGGTGTTTTAGTTAAAGAGAACTAAAGAAACATTTTAGAATAATTTGGAAAAAAATGACTTTTTAATTTCATGTCATATATAAATGTAGACAAAATTATCTAAAATATATATATACAATTAAAAATTCACCATGACAATTGCTGTGCAGTAAGATTATGCTAGAATTTTAAGATTTTCTTTAATTTCCAAATATTCTCTAATTAGTGTCTTAATTCAATAATTTAAAAAAAATAATAAAAGCAAGTGAATTTTTCTGGATATCCCTTCCAACACTGTCTACTACAGAGGTGGAGTTTCAATGAGTCCATAGGATCCTGGACTCTCAAAAAGAAAAGCAGGTAGTGGACCATACGTCAGGTCAAAGTTGTGAGCCAATCCACCAGCCCATTTCCATACTCACATTCAGCATGTGCCACTTCACGAGGTTCACTCTGGAAATACAAAGATGAACAGACATTCCCAGCATCAGAAGGGAAGTCAGCACATAATCATTGGGGGATCATTTCCCTAAGTAAGTGACAGATAGAGATTGTTGGAGGAATCATGAGTTCATTAATAAATTCTCAGTGTTAATCTATCGCCAGAAGGTCGGAAAAATCAGTGTTTCCAGCCAGAGGTTAAACACTAAACTCAGTACTAAAAAATAACTAAAGAGCCAAAATTGGAATCAACGAATCAAAGTGCCCCATGACAATAGTAAATGCCTGGGGTAGTGCATTATGATAATTTAGTGTGTAGTATTTACTTGATTCTGATTCTGAGTATTGATTTTGAGATATACAATTGATTTACTAACATCTTTTCCAAAGGTGAAAAAACATCAAATTAATGCCCCAATTAACTGTAAACACATCACAATTTCAAAAATGTTAAAATATAAAAAAAATGTATCTTATAAGCAGGAAGAGGTAATAAATCATAATATATCTATTCTTTTAGAGGTAACAGGCATAATATACAAATATCTAAAAAGGCAGAATGTTCCAGATAAAGGCAGACGGAGTGTAGTATAATTCCTTTCACAACATTTTAGATTGCAAGAGGTTATTTCCATTAAAAATACCTGTATGAATTCCAATTAGGGAACTTCAGAGATCTTAAAACAGTGACAACTTATTAGGATTTTATCACTACCTATCCTAAAAAGGGAATATTATATACTTCAAATAAACTTACAAGGGTCCTTATCTGATTTAGTAATTTAAAACCTCAGAGAGAATCTCCTATATTATAAATATGAAAACTTTAGAGTATCATATGATCTTATATTTAACTAAAGATGAGCAAAAACATTAAACAAGAATGGGTATGCCTGTACACACACACACACAACCACACATACACACACACACACACCTTCTATGACAGCATAAACCCTGACCAAACACATTCATGTTCCTTCAAACTGAGTATCAAAGAGAAAAAAAAATGCTGTTCTCATTTTTTAATATCATTCTTCTATATGGTGATATCCACACCACGTAAAAATGACATACAAACAGACAAACACATCTTTCAAGTTTTCAACTCGGTTTCCGGCTGCTTGCTACGTATCTCTAATCTGAATACTCAACGGTCATTGTAAATTCAGCACAAACACTGAACATGTCATCTTCTCTCCCACACTGCAATCCCTAATCCCTGTAACTTCCTCCTTCTGCTGTATTCTCTATCTTGGCTAATAAAACACCACTTTCTAACTAAGCATACAAATCACAAATCTAAAGTCAACTCTCACCATGCCAAGTCACATTCATGTCAACAGTGAGAAAGTCTCAGCCCTGCATCCCCTGGGTCACTCCTCCTCTATCTATCCATCTTTGTTCCCTTACTTAATGATTACATCATCCATTTCCTGAACAATTAAAATAAAGACCCTAACCGACCTCGATATCTCTAATTATTCTAAATTCAGCATGAACTATGCTGAAGACATACTATGCATAAGGTAACCACATTATCTTTAATCCAAACCACAGCACTTACAAGACAGAAACAGGCGCCACCAGACAAAATGCTAGGACAGCAGAGATGTAGCTTCTCTGTTGCTTCAGTAGAAAAATCTGCGAGAATAAACACCATAAGCTACATTCTACAAATGAGGACTAAACCAAAGAAAAAAAATTTAAAAACCCTATCACTCTTCATAAAATAAAAGGGTCCACCAAGAAGATGGTTATTTTCGTTTTTGACTTCTGACTTTACTTTAAACAGAAAAGCCACGAGTGCAGTTGAGTACTACTGTCAACAGGTATTCAAAATAGAATAAAGCACGAATCAGGCTATCTCTGGAAAATATTACATTGAACTAAATAAAACTGTGGTTTTTATAGGAAAAACAGTCAAAGTCAGCAATTTCATGTATTTCAACTTAATTAAGGTACTAGTCTCATCTCTCTGTAAATTATTTTTCACTGTATATTGAGGAAGGACAAGTATTTCACAGTTCTTTCAGATTGCTAATTTCTAAGTGGTATTCTCTTTTTGCACTGAAGAAAGTATGTCCTCTCAAATATTACAGTAAGGGGGAAAGATAGGATAGCCTTACACAGTAGTATCTTCATAAAAACACATGTTTTCTATGAATATTCTAATTTCTCTTGAAACCTTTTAAAAATAGTCTTCCAACTTTCTTATCTGCTAGAACAACTACAGAGTTAGAAGATGGAAAATAAAAAGCTGATTCCCATACACAGCTAATGAGCTAAAGCTATGATGACAAGAAGAACTGTCCCACAGCATAATATACAACCAAAAAGGATGTCAGGATTGCTTCTGTCCTCTCAGCTTTCCGATCAGGTACGGAATTCCAGACAAGAACTACACTGCTTCTCCTTCACCAATGTACCCCTGTTCCAGGTTCTCACTCCTAATTCTGTCTTTGGAGGTACAACACAGCTAGGTGGTTTACTCAGAGAGTGGCAGAGTCTATACAGCACCTCCGTCGTGCTCACAGCCTCCAACACAGGTATTAGGGAGGCTGCTTTCACTTTAGGGGCACCACCCATTGTTAGATTAAAGTGCCTTTGCTTAACAACCAAGATAAATTGCTAGTGTTTGAAATGTACAGATCAGACATGGAAAATACACGGAATATATTTTAGATGAAAATCAGATAGGAATTACTGAATTTAAAGATAAGTCAACATCAGAGAAAATCTCAAGTCCAAGTTCTCTGTAACTTTGGTCCAAATAATGTGACTTCATGCTGTATTTAGATCAGATCAAATGATTTAAAAAAAAATGTTTTTAAGATGAACAAATCAGGACACTCTTATACTTAGATAAATATCACCAAAAAATAAACAAATAAACCAGAATGCTTGTATTTGACTGATTAGCATGTGCTATTGTCTATGAAAAAGGCCACATGGGAAGTAAAGGTATAATTAAAAGGTTGATTCATGAGGATGCAGAGTAGAGAGCTAGTTTCCTTATTGTCGTAATAAAGCTACCCAAAATGAGGGTCCTCTTCCCTACAATGTCCCTTAAATGCTTTAAAAAATTCCTGGTTTTGGGCAGCCCGGTGGCTCAGCAGTTTAGCACTGCCTTTAGTCCAGGGCGTGATCCCGGAGACTGGGGATTGAGTCCCATGTCAGGCTTCCTGCATGGAGCCTGCTTCTCCCTCTGCCTGTGTCTCTGCCTCATCTCTCTCTCTCTCTCTTTGCGCCTCTCTCTCTCTCTCTCTATGAATAAATAAATTTAAAAATCTTTAAAAAAATAAAATAAAATAAATAAAAAATTCCTGGTTTTGGTTTACCTGGTTTGGGATTTGACATAGACTACCATCTTTTTATCACCATGATTTTTATTCAGATAGGTCATAGTATAAATGGTTTAGATTACAACTAGCTTTCATTATATCCTCCTCCTAAATACCCATTTTAATTAAATCCTAAGGCTGTCTTATGCTAATTTAGAGGGTAATTATATAACTTCAAATCATGTGCATGCATACGTATGTGAACAGACATGTGTACATCGGAATATACACATTTATATATACATGTACATTTTACAATATACACATACACAAATGTACATTTATGCAAATGGATGTGTACATGAGTGCACACAAAATTTTCCAAGTATGATAGTAGAAAAGGTCTTAATGATTTATCCTTATATTTTTCTCAATGGATTTACTACCTAAAATTTTGCACATTATCTAGTGAATGACTCTTCTAAGCCTTATGTACCATAGCCAATTTTTTTTAAATCACCTGACCAGTGATGATCTCAAACTTCCTATGATGAAGTTGCTTGTCATCTAGTAATACTGAAAAAAGACACTGGTTCTCTGCCAACTTTCCCCAGGAAAATAAGTGACAGTGACAGACTGGTACAGAGCTGATTTACAAATCCCAGCAGTAATCACATTTGCACAATGGAAGAAAAACCAAAAGAGACATCATAGGGTTACTACTTCAGTGTTGGTACTGGGGAGAGGAGAGACCAGATTACTAGGGGAAGCCCCAGAGTCTACCCTAGTAACTATTCACCTGCCAACAAGGAAGTCTAAAGATCTGTCTGTGCTGAAGAAGGGGTAAGACATTGCTACAAGGGGAGTGCCTGAATCAATTTCTCCCCAAAACTGCCATCCTTTACTCTTGGACTCTGCCCTGAAGCTGCATACAGGCACTGACAAAGCTGTCCTCCACCCAATCTCTACAATCCCCTATGCACATGAGAGAGACAAGCTTATAAAGCATCTTCTTAGTTCTTTGGACTGAATGTGCAAGGCAGAAATCGTGCAAGGCAAGACATAGACAAGGGCACATACACATCCTAGAGGGCATAGGGGCCACCACCATATACCCAGTCCTAATCCTTGAAACCCAAAAATGTCAGCCAAATTAAGGGGGGGGAAGGTTCGGAGATGTTATTGGATTAGGGATCCAATAACAAAATTGGAAGATTCACTTGGGTTATCAGAGAGAGGGCCCTAAGAGGGCAGAGAGGCAGAGAGAGATGCAGCAGATAAAAGAGGATGTGGCAGGGACCAAGGAAGTGGGGACTGAGGCAAGGTGGCCACAGCTGAGGGCTACCAGCAGCCACAGAGGGAGTGTGGCCCTGCCCACATCTTGTTTTTAGCCAAGTGATGCCAAAGTCTAACATACGACTTCCAAAACCACAAGAAAATGGATTTCTGTTATTTTAAGCCACCAAGTATGTAGTAGTTTGATACAGCATCCACAGAAAGCTAATACAGCATATTTCATATTTTGCCCAGAATATTTATATAATATATTCTAAACTAAAGCTCTATAAAAACTATCATAATACAAAGTTCAATAAACAAACAACAAATAAACAATAAAGTCCTTAATGGCATTCTGGGCGTCATACCTATTTTTTTTTCTTTTTTAAAGATTTTATTTATTTATTCATAGAGACATAGCTAGAGAGAGAAGCAAAGACACAGGCAGAGGGAGAAGCAGGCTCCATGCAAGGAGCCCGACGTGGAACTCGATCCCGGGTCTCCAAGATCACGCCCTGGGCCGCAGGCGGTGCTAAACCGCTGCGCCACCGGGGCTGCCCCATACCTATTTTTATATATACAGACTTTCCTTTAATTCAGTGTTCAGAATATCATAAAAGCCGTTTCTTTTAATTCTCCACATTCTACTTTCTTCATTTTTATTATTTTTTTAAAGATTTTATTTATTTATTCATGAGAGAGAGACGGAGACACAGGCAGAGGGAGAAGCAGGCTCCATGCTAGGAGCCCGATGTGGGACTCGAACCCGGGAATCCGGGGAATCCAGGATCACACCCCGAGCCAAAGGCAGGCGCTCAACCACTAAGCTATTCAGGCGTCCCTCATTTTTATTTTTAAATAAGCATGTGTGGTTTTTGATTCCTAGAAACTTAAAACATGTTGGACCAAGTTACAAAGTTTTATAATTGGTGTGAGTCCTCCTTCAGAGTGTATTTTTGGACTTAATTAAGTTCAGTGAATAGTATTATAATCATGTTCTTCCTTCCAGGAATATTAACCCAGACTGAAAAAGAGTTGTCAGAAGCATGTTCTCCCTCTAAGTTAAGCTGGAGATGAGCTTTTAAAATAAGGCAGAGCCCAAATGTCAGAATGTTTTCTGAAAGGACACCTGTTTACAAAAGCACCTACTTTTCAGTTGCTGCCAAGAGAAACATGTTCTTCGATGCATGATTTCTACCTGCTGATCCTCTAGTAACTAGAGCTGAGAGAAGGTCTCAGGGCTTCATCAATGCTCTGGTTCTCCCTCCCAACCCCTGCCTCACCAGCTCCCACTGGGATGGGGAGAGTATGTCCAGAAGCCCAGGGAGGAGGCATTACTAATGAAGCAGTAAAATTTCTAAGGATTTCCTCCTAGATAATCCTAAATTCAAATATTCAAACCAATAATCTGGTACATACCATAGCTTCAGGGATGTGAATACTTTAGCAACAGAAAATATTAATCAGAGAACTTATATGCACTTTGTGGTTAGAAAAAAAACATATTTGGTACCAAAGAAATGAGAAGCAAGCAGCTCTAAAAACTGAGATATAAAAACGCTTTCCATTTAACAGTAAGTAGATATGACCTTCTACTAATCTCATGGAAATGCAGAAAATACTTTATGATACCAGGGCCAGGACAAACTATCATGTTAATGGCCACTAATATGATCGAACATCATATATGATTATTTGGTCTACACTAAGTCTAAATAAATGCAATGAATATACCATGAAGTAAAATTACAATGAATGTATGTCTCAAAATTCTAGTAACTTATTAATATTTTCACAGAAAAAAGTGCCATGCAAATATGTGAGGGCTTTTAAATTATAACTTGATAATAGCAGATATTCACTTTACTTGGGAGGAGTTCATATGTCTTTTCAAATCTCCTTAAAATAACTTAGGGTTTCTACGAAACACCTGAAAATACATTAAGAAACTCCAGCATTCACCTTTCAGTGTTCATGCAGACAGTACAAATTCTGCACTATTCTATTCATATAAAAGAGCCAAATGGAAAACAAAGTCTAAATTCCCCTTCTTAATCAAATAGTGAACACTAAAAAAAGACACTCATTCAACTTAAGACATGGTTACCATTGTACAGTATCTTTTAACCCATCTTCAAATATCAATTTTGTATTGTGTTATATAACACTTATCTTCATAATTCCAACCAGTTTTTAAGGAAATCCAACCAACTACCATAAAATTCTGTTTAAAGTCCAGTTAGAGATTTTGAAATAAACTTGCCTTTATTATACATTAGAAAACCATCAATGAATTTCTTGAACAGATATTTAAATGCTCTCAAATATACAACGTATAGCAAAGGATTCTCTATCACGCATAATTAATATTATAAATGCCTGTAATTAATTTTATTAGGATTATTTTAAATCTAGAATATGTACCTCTCCCTAAAAATTTAAAAAGCAGTATTACTCCAAATTGTAATAGCCACAAAAAACTGTCTGTGATTCTCATATATGCTTACACATGCGTATGAGTATATAAATATGTGCACGTGGGTACACACAACATATACACTCATACACACACACCTGTCGTTCTTTGTTGAAAATATACACCTTAAAAAAAAAATATATATATATATATACCTAGAGGTATATATCAGAAAGTACAGTAGTCACCTATGGCACTAACCAACAAATTAATTTTTCATCTCTACAGATAACAAATAATCATGATTGCTTAATACATATGTACATATAAATGTATAATTACATATTGATTAGTTTAGCTTTTAGCAAAACACAAGAGTATATTGCATTTCTCCAGAGTAAGATAGTATTTTTTTAAATTATACCAACAGACCATTAGCATTGAGTGAATTTATTTTCCCCAACAGTGCTAAAGATATGCAAAATTTTCATTCTTTAGAGTTGCACAGTAAATGATTAACACCAGCTATGCTCATTATCTCGCTTAACAAAACTTCTCTAAAAACAAATAAATCAAAAATGCCTCCAAGATTCCTGAATAAATAAATTACAGACCTATTCAGTGGCAGCAATGATATTTTAAAAAGCTTGTGCAAGCTCATTGTACAATTTCATTACAAAACCATATTTGATAAAAGAAAAAACTCTCCACTTTTTCATTCTCTACATAGTTATACTAGCAGGGGTAGCTTCTCAAAGATGAAGAAACTTTATAATAGCAACATATCTAGGAAGTGTTAACCCTGTGTTCCAACAGATTACAGTCACTGCTAATTAGGAGCTGATACTTCTTATAAAGATACTTTTAGGAGCCAAGAGTATTTTTCTCTCATAATGAGAATATAAGGATAATGACAGCTAATAGTAGCTATCACTATATGATCAGAGACCATAAATGAGAACATTTGTATAATGGGAAACATAATTCTTAACTTTAAAAATATAGGTTACAGAGAATTATTTTTATTTCTGCATAACCCCCACAACTTTTACACTAAACAAATGCCATAGAAACAACTAACAAAGGCATCCTGTGTGTCCTGGTTTTCAGTAAAAATGGGCATTATACAACAGCGATACCCACGCTTTATATTTTAAAAAATCTCAGTGCAGAAATGGTACTAATTAAGCATAAATGTTAAGAGAAAAAATTAATGAAGTGATGAAATCGCATTATTTTAAAGTGAAAATCAATGTATTCTAGGATTCAATAAAGCTCAGTAGGTAATAAGTCAACTGCATACTAAAAACTGTAAGCTAAAATCTAAAATTAAAGCTCCAAGGAGTTAACCTATATTTTATTCAAACAACCACTAAAAAACCATTTTCTTTTATGACTGACAAAAGTTATAATACTAGAAGATCTGATGTAGAAAAAGCTTTATAATTATTCTAATCTTGCCATTAAAAGTATCCTTCAAAATAATTCTACCTACAAGACTCTGCTATTTTCAAAGAGCACAGATACTAATAAAATAATTCAGTCCAAAACACAATAAGCTCCTCGATCGCCATAACCTAAAAGATTTTTCTTGGAATTAAAAAAAAAAAAAAAAAAAAAAGGAGCATGTAAATTACGGTGACTGAGACACGCTTTCATGTAGCAGAGTAATACGGTAGCTATTCATCACCTGAAGTCATAAAACACTAGGTCTCGTCCTTAGCATATTCTAATGAAGCCTATCATGCAAATGAGAGTGACCTTTTCTTTGCATTCTGCAAGTTCACATTTATTCCAGGAGTACATAGACTTTGCCAATACAAACTAGCCAAAGACTGGTAATTACTGTAATCAATTAGTAGTTAGTGTCGTTCTGCTCATTTTCAGCTAATGTCAACTAAGCCATTTTTGAGAGAGCCACCCTTGACAACAGCTCCTCTGTTGTTGTTTTTAACATGACAGGAAAAAAGAAAATAAAAAGATGAAAACGCTTCAACTTTCCAATATGGCCGCAAAGTTGAATCCTTCCAACTGACGTGAAGATGCAAGACAAGGCCCTAAAGTTTGTAATGGACAAAGACTCTCGGGTAAAGTTGTGTATCCTTAAAATGACATTGAAGTTTTCTGCCTGTACAATTAAACATTAATATTTAAATATTTAAATGAAGGACACTCTCCTGTGCAGCAGTTCAGACTTGGTAGAACTTGGGCACTCTTCGCAACGGTTGAGTAAACAGGCCATACCCTCTGCTCAGGAACAGTCTATTCTGTCGACAGTTATGGATAGGAAACATTACGGCAGCCGGTAATTAAAGTAAAAACTAATACTGTCTCAGAGATGGGGAATTTTGTAAAGGAAAATCATTTATCATGGCTTACAGTTCTCACAACTGAAATGAATTATCTCTTCCTTTAGCACATATCCATTTTAAAGTGAGTGTACTTACTAAACTAAAATGAGGCCCACTGGCCCATCTTAATTGCATTAGTGAGTAGGCATGGAACAAAAATATAATAGGTCACAGAAAATATTCTACACACTGCATAACATAAAGCCTTCGAATATAAAAAGTAGGCATCAAAAACAACTACCAATTTAAGAGTTGGTGAATCACAAGAAAACCAAATTATTAAAACATCTATAGTATTCCTCCTTAACAGGGTTGTTTTTTAAATTTACAATAAAGACTAAAGGAAAATACGTCTGTGGTTTCCACTGGCTAAATAGAAATGTTAATTCCATATCAACTAATGTCCTATTGCTGGACCTGGCCAACATGTGAAGGACAATATATTCAATACTCACTTATGAAAATTTATGAGAGAAAAAAAAGATCATTCTTGTTCTAGAAAGAAAATAAATCTATAGTATCTTAGAAGTTATCCCAAAAATAATAATGAGACAAATCATTTCAGTAATATTCCTAAACTCAAATGGCAGACCTAAATGCCAACCTTGTTTGTATATGTCAAACTGGGACATATAAAGTCACGTCTTCCATGAATCTATTCAATCCAGGGCCTTTTATAAACTGGAATCATTGCCTGCTAAGGAATTACTAATTTTAAATAAAATTTACCTGGGAGGAAAACTACAAGGGTAAATAATTTTATATATATAATATATATATATTTTATATATATATTATATATATAATATATGACTGATGTTTTTACATATTTATACACATATAAAACACTGACACATAACTGTGAGAATGTGTGTACTTTTATTCTCTCCTAGGTGAAGACATTCCATTTATTTCCTGGTGCCTAAAAATATCATTCTTAAATATCTAAAGATACCAATGAAATGCAGTCTCTTTCCAAATTAAAGCCATCTATAAAAGATCAAGTGCCTATGGAAAAAACACAACTATCTTAAAGATAATTTTTGCTTTAAATCTGTCACCATGCATAGAAACAACTTTCCAAAAGAAAAAGCCAGAGAAGGGTCGAAGAAAAATGAAACACACTAAAACTACACAGGTTTCCTCAGGCATCTCTGGGCAATGTTAGAAGGCCCGCAGAGGTGCAGGAGTCTACCTTTTCAAGGACCTGCAAAATGATGGGGTGTTTTTAGAGGAGTGAGGGGCACCTTGTTTTGCAGTGTTTGTTTCCATGGGGAGATTAGGGTAAAAAGAGCAATCAAGTGGCAGTACGTGGAGTGACGTTGAAGATTTATTGGTTGGCTTCTGCAGACTGCTGGAACCAGTCACCTCACAGGGCGTCAAACACACACGACTTGTCGATACTGACACAGAGCCAAACAGCAGGAAGACAGCGCTTTCCATTCTTGTCAGAAGAATAAACCGATGTGGGCTCTGACAGTTACCGAGAGCGGACAAGAGCAAACACGATGAGCAAAGGGAGAAAAAAATATCCAGGAAATGTGAAGGGCCTAAGGCTTCTCACACAGAATGATGCCAAGCCTGGAGAGAGGAGCAGTTGCCTGACTCGTCTCCAAGAAAAGGCTAACGTGAAACGCTTCACACAAGATAAAGCTCCCGAACAGGGCTGCTCGACCACAAGATGAGGTCTTTATGGTAAACACTCGAGACAACTTGTGACCAAAGTCCTGTTACGACACTAATTGTCCATGAAAGCTGACCCGCAGCAAAGCGCACAGTTCACTTCCAATAGCACAGGCTCACGGGCAGGAACATGATTGTGGGTGACAAAAGACATGCACGTATCACAGAAGATGGAAGCCGCTGAGCATCACTACAGAGCGCGCGCCCCAGATGCTGCTCACACTCCAGACTCTTCGGTGGAAATAAGAAAATTCGAGGACAACGTGCTAGATTTTCTAATTGGTATTTTCTTAGTATAGCTTTTCTTATTCTGATGACGGGGAAAGAGAGAAAGTGGACTGGCAGTAACATTAAGAAATTAGTAGTGGTTACTTCATAAATTTAAAAAATCCTTTAATAAAAAAATTGAAGAATAATATTAAGTTTCTGTTCATATGTACCCTGAATGATTTAATGTTGCTAAAGTGTTTCAATTTGTTAGGAGTGCTTAGTACAGAGAGAGGTTTGAGTATCATATATTGTAATTTACAATTATTGCAGCATTTCAATTTTTCCATACGCTAATCAAGTGCATAAAGAACATTTCTAATGCAGTAATTTAAAACTACATTAGGTAACTTTAAATTACCTTGCTTATTATATCTTGTAAAAAAAAAAGTCATAGAGATAAAAACTAGTATTTTAATTGATAATTTAACAAACATTTTTGACTTGAAGCAGAAAAATGTGTTGAACCATAAGCCTAATGTGTAACTCCTACATTTAAATTGAAATAGAGTAAATCTTGTTTAACTTTGGAACTATTTCAATGTTTGGACTGATCTACACAGAAATAGTATAGAAAATTAAATTGATTAAAAATTAAACCCATTTAATTATACAGATTTTAAAATTACCCAATTTACATACTGAATATATTTCTAAATATTACATACTGTAAACACTCGGATTCTTTTTTAAAAATGAAAATATAATTTAAACACACATGGAGAAGAGTAAATACTGTGACGATGAAAAAAATAAATAAAAACCTTAAAATCTTTTTAACTTTGAAAAACAAAAAAAAGAGTAATCATTTATATATACATTTAAAATAAAAATGTTCACTATTAAGAGATTCAATAAAATTCTGTAAGAATTATAATGCATTTATAATCAGTTCTTGACTACCCACTGGGGGATAAGATGAACGGGTAGATATCCAAGCTAAATCTTGCTTTCTAATTTGACAATTGCCATTAAGACACTTTGTTTTGTTGAGAAAGGAAGAAGGACTACTTTAGTAGTGGCTTAGAAATGGACAGTCATGTCTTATAGATGGTTAACACCTATTTCTTTAATAACAAGCCTCTGCTGATACTCTGGAATGGGATTTTTCAATGTCTACTAGACAATACCAGGAAACCTTAGCGCCAAAGTCCAAAGGCTAGGAAAACGCTTTCAGAAGCACTTCTGCTTACTCTGTTCTTAAAGAGAAAAGGAAAAATAAAACAAATGTTGCTTTGGAAGCACAAGACAGTCTGCATGAGTAATTTCAACAAGACCCAGAATGTTTAAAAGTCTCAAGGTGTTCCACTGCTTTTCAGAAGATGTCCTCAAAATGGCTCTGTTATTTAGATTTAAGCTAAGTTCTAAATATTATCTATCTGTATTACAGATACAGCTAACTATGAAAGTCTTAAGGGAAGCACTTGAGAGGTTTTCACACAGGACTCCACTGTTCTAACACAAACCACTTATTTTGTGACTGCTATTTGTTCTTTCTGCCTCTAGGAGGCCCAGCATCTTTATAAAAGAAAAAAAAATGCATCTTTATAAAAGAAAAAAAAAAGAAAAAAATCTTTATTTATTCATGAGAAAGGCAGAGAGATACACAGAGGGAGAAGCAGGCTCCCTGCAGGAGCCTGATGCAGGACTCAATCCCAGGACCCAGTCACGCCCTGAGCTCAAGGCAGACACTCAACCACTGAGCCCCTCAGGCATCCCAAGGCCCAGCATCATTATCCATAAAATGAGAGCTTTGGATAAGGTAACCCTGCAGATTTAATCCTACTCTAGGATGTAGCACCTGTTCTACATTTCCTATCCCTTGGTAATCTTTGGTAATCTCAGGATCACCTATGTTTTTGGACCCAGATCTGGACAGTTGGCCCCATCCCCCAGGGACCCACTTCTGTACACTCAAGATGGAGTCACTCACCTATAACTCTGCTCTCTCCCTGAAAATGTGTATTTCAAAAGTAGGTTTAGCCTCAAGAGGCTAATAAATTTCACTCCAAGAAATAAGGACAAAATTGCTTTTGTTCACTTATTAGAAGGAGGTGATCATTTTGTTTGACTTTGTCCAAATCTATAAACTTACCAAAGAAAAACTCAATGAACTGAACAACTTACAGAATTTCAAATCAGAAGCAAATGGGGTTTTATTCAACTAGTTCAGCTCCATAAATGACTGCCCTGAATTACATCTAACACAGGTACCCTCTTCCTCAGGTACAGGAAACACTCTATAAAGCAGCCCATCCTCTTTTGAACAAATTTAATGATTTGTTTAATGTAATGTTCATAGACATCTACTTCTATTGACCCAAAAACTATTTAAAAACATCTGTATTTCCACTATTTTGCATGAACTGCTAAATCAATGCCCAAAAATACACTGATTCTAGATTTTTATTGGGAATTTACACTACGCAAAAAAAGCAACACATTTTTTGAGGTCTTCTAGGTATGAAAAAAATAGGTCAATAAATAAGACTGTCCTATAAGCTATCAAGAAAATCATCAAGAATGTTCTGTTTACCTTACAGAGGAAGAGAAAGAAAGAGAGCAAGAGATGTCACAGCCCATTAATTAAGACTTAAATGTAAGTTCTTTTATAACTTAGGTTAACAAACAAGTTAGCCAGGAAAACAAACCTCAAATATCGTTAAACAAAGATCAAAAAGTGATTCTCTTTTTCTGTAAGATTTTTTTTTATTTATTTGAGAGAGAGAGAGAGAGAGGGAGGGAGAGAGAGAGAATGCGCAGAAGCAGGGAGAGGGGCAAAGTGAGAAGAGGACTCCCCCCTGAGCAGGGAACCCCAACTACGGTTCTATCCCAAGACCCTGGGATCATGACCTGAGCTGAAGGCAGATGCTTCACCAACTGAGCCACTCAGGCACCCCTCAAAAGTGATTCTTAAGGTAAATGTTTCTGACTTATTCGTCCTTGAACTTCCACTTTACAAACAAGGGACCAGTGCGTACTTCAATGATCCCTTCCTATGTATCTACACTGGAACAACTTCTGACATAATGCATCATTCTTCCCATTACCCTAAAGAACCCTTCAGAGAAGAGTGAAAAAATGAATACATGTATAGACTAACAAGAACTTAAGCCAAAGATCGAAGTTGCCAGTGGTCTCTGAAGTACAGTACAGGGCAACGCTTAAACTCCATTACATGTAATCAATGCTCAACACAATACCACTAAAGGGCAAGGTCAAAAAAGTTACCAGTGACAGCAAAACGAAAAGTGGTTGCGAACTCAACCTCAAGGAAGTGAATGTAAATCTAGACAGACAAGCTCCGTGAAAGGCAGCAGCCAGTTCAGGGAACTGAAGAACACATGACCAACTGGGATTGCTAGTCAAGGGGGAAAGGCAAAAGGGTCAATATGAATGATTTGTCAGGGTGCAAGTGTTTCAGAGACAATGAGTATTTCCTGCATTTTCATCCTGACCAGTAATGCAAACTAATCTGCATTTCAGAAAATATTCACACTAGAGAAGCTATAGAGAGAAAATGAGAAAACAACAGGAGAACATTAAAACTGTAACCCGTAAAGCTCCCTAACACTAAAATTCCACGTCAAGTCCGACACATGCTTTCCTATCATAGCCTCAAAAGGCAGCAGAGGCCAGGGTCCTGTGCTTTATTTGACGGATGCTGTCCATCAGCCCCGAGAGCAGGGCCTGTGCACTGTGGTCTGTAGGCATCTACTGAGTGAGGATTGCATCATTCCCCAGCAAACAGGACTTTCCAATCCTACCGAAGAAAACGACATTTGTTTAAAAAGTATCACCTTCTAAGAGGCCACTCAGAACTTCAAAGCATTACACACACACACACACACACACACACGCACACACACACGTTACTATTAAATTACCTCTACGAACTCTGCCCATCAAAAATATCACAATAATAATGACTTTCTAAATTCTATCCTCTTAGGACTACTTCTAAAACTCATATTAAAAATATTTCTTTCCATTTTTGCTCATGTTTTTATTGAATACTAAGAAAATACCCCAGGCCTAAAATCAATAGATTCAGAAGTTTTTTAAGGCAACTATATGCATATAACCTTTGTACACCACAGTGATATCTTGTTAACACATATCTTATTAATGACTTTGTTTAATCCATATCCCCATGCCCACTGTATCTAACATATTTTACACAGTCTGGGTCCTCGCCCAAAATATACACTAAATTCATAGTAAATGAACAAATGAGACAAACAAAGCACATGTGATGAAAAATACACATTTCATCTTTCTTCCCTAGAGCATCTAGAACAGAAGAACCCATAATATTCAAACCATTCTTCTAGCAGAAAAACCAATTCACAAGCACCACCAATAACAGAGACACAAGGGCAGCCCTGGTGGCTCAGCGTTTTACCGCCGCCTTCAGCCCAGGGTGTGATCCTGGAGACGGGGATCGAGTCCCATGTTGGGCTCCCCGCATGGAGCTGTTTCTAGCCTCTGCTTGTGTCTCTGCCTCTCTCTCTCTCTCTCTCTCTGATGAATAAATAAAATCTTAAAAAAAAAAAAAGAAAAAGAAAACAGAGACACAAGCTTTGAGCGAGAGTAAGAGAGTGAAGACTCTCCTCTCCTGAAAACCCTCCCCCAAGTCCTGGGCAGATGTCCAATAAACACTGATATAAATGCTTAGTACCAAATTGCTGCTGGGCCTCCCCCTCCACTGGGTCCCTTCATAATGGCAATTCACTCACCCTCATTTCAGCAGAACCACAAATTACCTCTAAAGTTAATACTGGGCACTGACCACAGAACTACTGTAGTGAACCAGCAGTTTGGATTACGGTCTATATTCAAATCCAAACCTGTCCTGGCACTTAGATGAAAACACTGTAGTGAACCAGCAGTTTGGATTAGGGTCTGTATTCAAATACAAACCTGTCCTGGCACCTATATGAGAATACTTCCTTCTGAAAAAGCATGGGGAGAAAAAACAATGCACAGAAACCACAGACAGAACAGTAAATAGAAGCATGCTGAAAACACAGGGCTGAGTAAAAGGCTTCCGGAGAACACCTCTTCCTTATTTTTGTTTTTTAAAGTTCATGACCAGTCAATGTTGCTGGCTATAGTGACATCCTCAGGGCCCTCTCTGGTCATAAGTTTACTTTATGTCTTCCCCATTTTCACTCTCCTGCCTTGCTCTGATACACTCTGTGTCCCTGGTCACACTCTGTGTCCCTGGTCATCCAGGCTGTGAACAGAGAGAACTCTCTCACACTACGCTCTCCACTTATACAACCACATTCCCTCCCCAGAACTTCAACTAGCATCTCTATGAGATCAGATCCTCACCTTTCAGACAAACTCCAGGGGCTTTTCTAGCTGCTTCATTTACATCTCCCTTGCTAAACAGAGATAGATGATCCATCAACATGGACATGATAGATTTAGAGAACTGAACATACTGGAAATCAACATGAGGAGGAACCTTAGAGGGTGTGTACTAATTCCTAAGTTAGGAAAACTAAGTAAAAAACAGGTACAGACAGATAGACAGGGGGCCTGGGCTAACCCCAGACTAGCACTCTTCCCTTTGGGTCACACAGCCACCAATTGTCCTTCAATCCTAAACATCAGAGACAGGTGAAGGTCCATCTCACAAAACGTCTTCTCATTCATGAAATTTTCAAAACCTAACATTCTAATCTCCTCACCCTTGACTTTCTAAACATTCTCCCAATCGCCACCCTTGACTTTCTAAACATTCTCCAAATCGGTCACTTTGAACTTCTACACTGCCTTTACCTGCTTATCTGCTCTATTTCCCTGCATTGAAGTAACTGCCAAATCTTAGAGCTTCTACCAATGTTTCTTCGATGCATAGGCTATGTCTAGTCTCACCACTATATTGGCTCTCCCATCCTTCATTATCTCCCCACTACACAGCAGCAAAAAGCCCTTACCTGGAGTTTCAACCTCTTAATCTCTGCCCATCATAGGCAATTAAAGCCTTTAAAGAGAAGTCCTGCTTGAGCTTCTCTATTCCTCTGCTCATCAACCTTTTAAGAGTCCATCCTCAAGTGCATTTTCTACTCAGTACTTTCAATGACTCCCCATCACCCACAGGACAAATTCTAAGTTGCTTACCTGCCCACTTGGTAACTTGCTATCCATCTACATCTCCACTCTCATTTCCCTACCAATGTATGTTCCAGTAAGGTTCACAATCCCTTATCCAAAATCCTGAAATCTGAAAAGTAATAAAAACTGAACGTTACATTTTTTAAAATCATTTGAGGGGAAACCGGACTGGAACTAACATGAGGCTTTTCAGAAACTTCATTTACCCACCTATGTTGAGTGTTCATCTGTAGCACAGAAAGAGCAATAATTAGATTGGGATGCTACCCCAGAGACTACCTGAATTCAGACTTAGTACACGCAACATGTATGCTTCCTAAAATCCAATCAATTGTGAATTGCCAAAAATACCTCTGGCCCCAGGTTCCCAGTTAAGAGAAGGCAATAGCAGAACACCAAATCCTGGAGCTCAAGAATCTTAAATCCTTCCAGAACCATGCCCTCCCGCACTCCCCTTTTAATAAGCCTTTTCTCACCTCAGTTTTGGGGGTGAACTTGACCTCAAGTCTGACATCCTATCTGAAGCCTCCACTAATCATTGCCCTTTTCATGGTGATTTAAATGTTTCTCCTCTAGGTCCCAAAAGGAAGGGCGAAAATCACATTTCATCTGTTTTGGTATTCCTTGCACTTGGCTCAGTGCTTGGCACATAAAAGAAAACTAATGTTTGTAGAGTGATACTGAGTAAATTAATCTTAACTGTGAATAATGAATTTATAAATGGTAAATGATCCTTATTTCCTATTAAGAATGTAGAAAATGTAAAATCCCTATGTTTCTCTAGGAATTGACTTCTACCTTATAAAATGACTAGAATTTCTACTCACCCCCAAAAAGATGGACTAAAATACCACAAATGCCAAGGACCATGTAAAATACTCACAACTGGCCTTTTCTTTAAAGAATAAATAGCTAAGTAATAGTTAAATGGCAAGTTCCAACATTGAGTATAAGGAATCTAAAATGTAGGGATTTCTATAAGATTAAGATTTGAGTATTTCCCTATGAATTTGAGAATTAATGTGCATTAATTAAATAGTGAATGATTTATAACTCAAGGTCCAGCCACATTAGGGTCTCTGAGCGGGCCCTGCTTTAACTCCTTCTATAGGGTACATGATAATTGACAATACCTGACGAAAAAGGCCAGTGGTAGCAAAACACAGCATGTTAATAAAATTCCCTGATGGGTAAATTAAAGTCAACATATCTACACATATTCTGAAATTCTTTCCCAATATACACTGTGGCCTCATTTTTCCATGTAATTTGGTTTATGCATCTTAATATTTTGCTCTGCTTTTCAATGTGATTTTCAAAGGTAAAGTTATTCTTTCCATGCACAGTATCCCCAGGCTTATACATAAATTATTGGCTCTAATGATTCAGACTTAGTGGTCAGTCCTATACAACTCTCCACACAGCAAATATAGTATGTGAGGTATTAGCTGGAATCACTCTTGTTTAATGAGATGATCCATCATGGTGTCTTCTAATTAAACACACCCTTAGCCATGATTCTTGGACAAAGAAAACACAGTGTTAAACAATATGGACCCAAGAGAATGAGGTGCGATGAACCTTCAGTGAAGAGAGGTCTCAATTCATGTCACAGAACAAGAGCTCTACATAAAAACATACTGTACATAAAGTATTATCATTACTTCACTACTATCCTCCAAATGACGGAGAACAAACTGTCCACAGAAGTAGAGCAGAGTAAAAGACCCTTCCAATTCTCCCTCATTCCTAAGAGAACATCCAAAACATTGCACAGCCACAGAAGGATCCGAGTAAAAATCAACACAGAACAAGAGCTCTACATAAAAACATACTGTACATAAAGTATTATCATTACTTCACTACGTCCTCCAAATGACGGAGAACAAACTGTCCACAGAAGTAGAGCAGAGTAAAAGACCCTTCCAATTCTCCCTCATTCCTAAGAGAACATCCAAAACATTGCACAGCCACAGAAGGATCCGAGTAAAAATCAACACCCAATGAGTGTGCCAATGGACTGCCCCACAAAAGAAGTTTCCTCACGGAGGAAGAAAGCATCAGTTTTGTATCATTAACAAATCATATTTTCACCAAAAAACTAATGAACACTACTTAAAATATTATATTTTCCAGTTAGATAACACCTTCTCAAATATGAAACCATATATGAAAATGTCCAAGTGAAAAGAAAGCAGTTTTCCATTTTATAAGAAAGGAAAATAACCTCTCTAAGCCCTATATTAAAAATTGTAAGAAGCTGAAGCTGCTATTAAGTCTCAATCCAAGTCCAATTATTTTGTTTTCAATTAGATTCTACTGCTTACACTCCATCAAGTTTAGCAAACTTCAGATTACTAGATAAGAGTAAATGACTTAGCAAACATGAAGATACTCAGGGAAATAATAAAAAAGAAATGAGACAGTGAAGAAACTATTTTCATTGTTAATAATTTTACAGGTATGAAATTAGGTTCTGTCTCACCTACCATAAAAATAATTTTAGAATCAGTTAAACAAGTAGAATGAAATATATATTTAATAGGCACAGAACATAAATCATTTTAAAACAGGTAGATGTAAATTTTTTAAATGGTATGAAAAAGTTTGACCAAAATAGTTAATTAAAAACAAGTTAGGAGAGTTCCCATCCATAAAATGAGAAAACATCAAAACTCTAACGCTAATGGTTGGAAAGTGCAATAAGCAGAATACTCTCACAAGTGTCAAATAGATCAGACTTTCTAGTAAGCAATTTTTTTAAGAATTATTTATTTATGAGAGAGAGAGTGTGTGCACATGAGTAGGGGGAGAGGCAGAGGAAGAGAATCTTCAAACAGACTCCCCACTGAGCACAGTATCCAATGTGGGGATCACATGGGGGTTGATCTCATGACCCATGAGATCATGACCTGAGCCAAAACCAAGAGTTGGCTCATCTGACTGAGTCACCCAGGTGCTCCCTAAAAAGTAATTTAGTTTTATATAAGAGCAACTTCAAATATCACCATTCACTTTGAAATCTAATGTTTCTACTTCTAGCATGCCAAAGAAATAATATGAAAGGGCACCATAATGTATATAAAGACATCCACCACAAGGCCATCCATATGAGAAAGTAAAAGTGGGAACCAACTAATGCAAGAAGCATTAAGAAAGTGATATAAAATATTCTGTGCATACATACAGAATGTTACACTGCTATAAAAATACCTACCAAGAATATTTTCATAGTATTTGCAAACACTTCTCAGGTAATTTTAAGGCAAAAGCAAATTTTTAAATCTTATGTATAGCACATGCAGTTGTGTAATACTAAAAGAATTATATCAAAATGTTAATGTGAATTAAAGGTGATTTTTTCACATTCATTACAATTTATTAACCCCTCCCAATTTCCCACAATGAGTATAATGCCTTCAGAAAAGAAGTATTTTTTTAAAGAAACTACAGATTTTTCTTTTAAATTCATACACTTCTGGTATGAAGTAATAAGTGTCTAACAAACCAAATCTCTTACAAATAACAGCTATAAAGTTTGGACAGAATGCTAACAACACAAACTATCTGATGGTTCTAAGGAGTTAAGAAACTCCACAAGTTTTAGAGTGTAGGCAAGGCCTGAAGCACACAGATTAGTGACCAGTAAATCCAGATCCACTCCCTCACAGGTGGTTTTACCCAGAAGATGCCAGAGGTGGAGCCCAAAGACAGGTGGGCAGCTAAAATCACAGTGGGGAAAGCAGCTGTACTTCTGGATCAGATAGCAAGTATCCAATGCAAGGAAAGCCACGGAAGTCTAAGAAATAAATACCATAAAAGAGGGAGTCAAAAGATCACCTGATTCTATGAATAAGCCCAGAATAAGCCAGCCATGTATGAACAAGGAAGGCTAAAAGAAGATTGCCATTAAAACTTAAATATCAGAAATGAGATATGAGCAGCTGAATCACTGCAGAATGAGAGATGCTATCTGAAGGTAATGACATTAGCTGCCTGGTAAAATGAAAATACCAACAATATTAGAGGCAGTAAAACAAAATCCAGAGACCACACAACATGAAATTCAAAATGCCCAGGAGACAATCCAAAATTACTTAAGAAGAGCCAGAAAATTGTGACCAAATCTCAAACAAAAAGATCTACAACAAGTAAGATGACCAAAATGCTATAATTACTTTAAGGGACTTCAAAATAGCCATTATAACTATACTAAGTAGAGTAAATATGCTTGGAACAAATGGAAAAAAAAAAGGAAATTTCAGGAAAGGAATAATTTTTTTAAAATCAAATGAAAGTTTTAAAAACAAAAAATATTTTTTTAAGATTTTATTTATTCATTCATGAGAGACAGAGAGAGAGGATGAAAAGACATAGAGACAGAAGTAGGCTCCCTGCGGGGAGCCCAATGTGGGACTCAATCCCAGAACCCCAGGATCCTGACCTGAGCCAAAGGCAGTTGCTTTATCACTGAGCAACCTAGGTGCACCCCCAAAATAAAATATTTAGAATTAAAAAAATGGACTTAGTAACAAAATGGAGATGACAAAGTAAAGAATCAGTAAGTCTGAGGGCAGATCGACAGCAAGTACCCAATATGAAGAATAGAGAGGAGGAAAAAATTAAATTTAAAAAAAAAGTAAAGAGATGGGGGGCGCCTGGGTGGCTCAGTCAGTTGAGTGCCCAACTCTTGGTTTTAGCTCAGGTCATGATCTCAGGGTTATGAGACAGAGCCCCAGGTGGGGCTCCATGTTCAACAGGGAGTCTGCCGGAGATTCTCCCTCTTCTTCTCCCCCTCACAACATTCCTGCACACATGCATGCTCTCGCTCTCTCTCAAAATAAAAAAATATTTTTTTAATAATAAAATGTTTAAAAATTTTTAAAAAGCAAAGATAGCCTCAGAGTCCTGCGTATGGAACAAGCACAAAAGATCTAACATACAGTTAATTAATTAGAGTCCCAGAAGGAAAAAAGAGAGAGGAAGAAAATGGGGCAACAGAAAGTCCTGAAGAAATCCTGACTCACTCAGGAACACCCAGTTTTGATAATATAAAGATGTCAACAGACCTTCTCCTTTAAAACCAGTATAAAACTGCATATAATTATCAAAAGTCATAATTTCATGATTCTCAACATCAAATTCAGGCACCAGGTGGAAAGGCACCTTATTTAAAGCCCTGGGTAGGAGCTGGTGAAAGGAGCACTTGCCTAGGATACTACCACTCCTTCCACACACCCCTTGGACTTGGTGATGGACATGACAGTTTTACTAGCATAGAAAAGAGGGAGAGAGGAGAGGAGAGGAGAGGAGAGGAGAGGAGAGGAGAGGAGAGGAGAGGAGAGGAGAGGAGAGGAGGGGAGGGGAGGGGAGGGGAGGGGAGGGGAGGGGAGGGGAGGGGAGGGGAGGGGAGGGGAGGGCCCCTTGGACTTGGTGATGGACATGACAGTTTTACTAGCATAGAAAAGAGGGAGAGGAGAGGAGAGGAGGGGAGGGGAGGGGAGGGGAGGGGAGGGGAGGGGAGAGGAGAGGAGAGGAGAGGAGAGGAGAGGAGAGGAGAGGAGAGGAGAGGAGAGGAGAGGAGAGGAGAGGAGAGGAGAGGAGAGGAGAGGAGAGGAGAGGAGAGGAGAGGAGAAAGGAAAGGGGAAAGGAAAGGGGAAAGGAAAGGGGAAAGGAAAGGGGAGAGGAAAGGGGAAAGGGAAAAGGAAAGGAAAGGGAAGAGAAGAGAAAACCAGGAGCTATAATCCAAGGTGGTGGAGGAAGGAAACTATTTCAGGGAGGGAGCAAAACCACATAGCTATGTCAGGGGAAAGTGACAAAGTTGGTAGGATGCAAATAACTAAATCTCACAACACGGCTACTGAGATATAAGCCCAGTTTGAACATGTGGCAGACAAGCAAGAAATTTAGCAAGGAGAGCCTATAAATAAAAGACCAATAAAAGGACTAGATGAAGCTCTCCACACATTCCTGGTAGACTAAGCAGGGGTACAAAGAAAACCCAAGGGAACATGGCAGATAGCAAAAGACCCAAGATAAGCATAACAAACAGGTAAACTCTCAATGCATCCCAATACACAAAGGAAAAGAAGAGCTAATGGCAAAGACCTTCATAGGCTCAATGTGTCAGACATAAACATTGCCTAAATCATTGTTTGATCATTATATTTTACATCCACAGGGGAAACACCCAGGAAGTCAAGGTAAAAATATATAAATAAATCATATAAAAACTGAATAGAAACACCGGAGGCTACCCACAATGGGAAGATAAAATTCCATGATTTTAAGGCCATGAAACACGCAAGTTAAAGGAAAAAACACATTCTCTGAAAAGTCAATCAAAATCCAAACTTATCACACCTTACAATATAAAATTTCCTATTTGCAACAATTACAACAAAAAGACATCATAATATATGTGTAAAAGAAAAGATAAACTAAGACCCAGATTAAGGAAGAAAAAAAAAAATATTCAATATAAAAACAGAAAATTGCCGAAGACCAGATGCAGAAAAAGTCTTCAAGTAGCTACTGTAAAGATGTTCTAAGAATTCTTTTAAATGTTCAAAAATTAAAGAAAAATACAACGACAGTGATTCAACACACAAGGAATATGAGTAAGAAAATAAGAATTACAAAAAAGAACTAAATAGAAATGCTAGAGATGAAAAGTACTAAACAAATAAAAAATTACTATATGGGAAAACAGCAGAATTAAGAAGGCAGAGAGAAAAGTCAGGAAAATAGAAGAAAGAATGATATTAATTAACTAATCAGAAGATAAAAAATAAAAGAAAATATTAGGAAAAATGAACATTACCTCAGAGACCTATGTGACAATTTGAATTATTTCAACAAATGTGCAATAAAAATGACAATAAGAAAAGAAAGGGGCAGGAAAAAAAATTTTTTAATAATGGCTGAAAACATCCCAAATTTGCCAAAATTAACCTTAATCTACAGATAGAAGAATTTTGAAAACATCAAAAAGTATAAATACTCAAAGATTCATCCCTAGAAATATCAAGTCAAAGCAACAAAAGAAAAATTTATCACATGCAGGGAATAGCTACATGTTTAACAGGTGACTATATCATACAGAAGAGGAAAAAAAAAAAAAACAAACAACTAAGAACTGACTTACCAGGATCAAGAGAAGATAAAAGCTAGAAGAATAATATAATAAAAGTACTGAAAGAACTATCCATCATGAATTCTATACCCAGCAAAACTATACTTCAAAAATGAAAAGGCAAGAAAGATGCTCCCAGATAAACATAACTGACTGGGTTCACATTCAATGTGGAATACAAAGTAAAAAAGAGGAACAGATGAAAAACATACACAAGACATAGAATAATAAAGAGCTAAACAGAAAGAATAAATCCAACCAACTATATTATATTACATGTTAATAAAATAAATACCATAGTTAAAAAGAATAAATTATCAGATTGTATGAAAGGAAAAAGACCAAAACTATGTGTTACAGAGAAACAGTTTCAAAAAGACAAATAATTCAAAATAAAAAACTGGAAATACTATTCCATGCAATCAGTAACCACAAGACAGCTAGAGCGGGCATATTAACATACCAAACCTCTTTTAAGAAGATATTACTAAAAATGAAGGACAAAAAAAGTGAAGGCATAAATACTGAATAAATATAATACTACTCCCAATTCATAAAAAAAAATATGATTTACATTAAAAAATCCAAAAAGCCCTTAGGCTAAGCTATGAACATACACGTACATATATATATAAACACACACGCTCTAAAGCAAATGGGTGAATTTAAGAAATTCAAAGGACAAAAGTTAACATGCAAAAATCAATTATACTTTTAAAGATTAACAACATAAAATTCCATTTAAAATAGTGCAAACATAAATGTAACCAAATACTGTGCCAGGCCTATATGCTAAGGACTACGAATACAGAGCACAGCTGAAAGGTAAAGAAGACAACCTGAAGGCAGCCTGCGAAAGCAGGAAGCACAGAGTCCTTGCAAACCCCAGTGGTTCCCCTCCTAGGTAATTACACCTAAGAAATGAAAACATATGTCCACACAAGGACTTACACAAGAGTCCATACTAAATGATGCTGCAAATTAATTTAAGGAGACAAAAAGCAGGTCACTGTTTCCCTGTGGCCTCCAGGGGTGATGGGCTACAAAGAGGCCCAGAGATACTGACAAAAATTTCTTTTATCTTCATTCTGTTAATGTCTTCAGAGGTACAGGGAACTGTTAAAACACATCAGACCATACACTTTAAATGGATGCCCCTTTCTGTACTAAAATTATTCTGCAATGAAATTGTTGAAGAAAGAAACAAGTAAATAGTAAAAAAATAGTGAATGAACAAACAAGGGTTTTAAAGTACATAAGCCTTATACACCTGCTTAAAAGTACTAACATTTAAATAATAAGGAAAATTTGTAAATATAAACAAGCAACACTTTTTTAAAGATCTCTAGTTTTGTTTCTTTTAATTTGTTTTGAACCTTAAATCTGTGCTGAGTGTAAGCAGATAAAACCTTAACAGATTTTACTATAAAAACCATTCATACAAATAAATTATATAATTATGACTACATAAAAAAATGACCCCATATCTCATCCCATACACATAATTCAGTTTTATTACTGAAAGAAGCACCTGTTATCATATGGAAAATAAGTAAATTTTATTGTCTGCTTCATCTTGAATATTTCATGTCTGTGTACTCAGAATCACAAAATGCAAAGCTATTCTAACACTAAAGTATAAAGAAAGTGTGATTGCCTAACAGACTCAGGAGTATAGTCTAGGCTTACAATATTTCTGTCCAAAGCAAAGCTGATGAAAACAGACTCTTCCTTAATAGGAATTGTCACAATAAGTAATTGCACTATGAAACACAATGACGGGGCAGCCCAGGTGGCTCCGTGGTTTAGCGCTGCCTTCAGTCCAGGGCATGATCCTGGAGACCTGGGATCGAGTCCCACATCGGGCTCCCTGCTCCCTGTGGAGCCTGCTTCTCCCTCTGCCTGTGTCTCTGCCTCTCTCTTTCTGTGTCTCTCATGAATAAATAAAATCTTTAAAAAAAAAAAAAAAAAAGAAAGAAACAAAATGACGGCATTTCAACTGCTATTCTGATACAGAATTTTTACATACCTAAAACTCTAGTGGAAAAGGTTAGATTAAAATCACTGGGCCAATCTAGAAATGCTAAAAAAAAACACCTATGTGCACACACACTCCCTCTCTCATATGTGTGTACTCACATGTTTTTAAAAGGTAAAGACAAGAATGACATTAACAACAACAGACAGTATATGTCTCTGTATTTAAATATACACACAATGACACGTGCACAATACTGTCCTAGTGTTGCCTTCCTGTGAAACAAACAGCAATTAATTCACAGGGTGGCATTCATTCCTAAATTCATCATTCATGGACCTGATTCCATTAATAAATAAAATTCATAATGAATAAAACTGATATACTTTATTCAAAACTGATCACAATAAAAAAAAATGCCTGCTGTGATGCCATCATTGAAAAAAGGCTTATAAGAACAAATGGCTAAAATAAGCCTTGTCTATTAATTCTCAAAACATAAACCATCTAAGAGTATTTCTGTGGTAAAACAAAATAGGACAGACGACGTCGGGAGAGCAATGAAAACAAAATGATCTGAATCGTGACAGAGGGAAAAAATTAACAACCAAGCTATCAAAACCTCATCAAAGGCATCAACATCACCCACCAAGACTTAGCTAAAAATAAGAAACCTGCCAAAAGGGCTGCATGCAGCAAAACATCTATTTAAAGAGAATGTCTGAATTTAAGTACTGGGATCGAAGACGTCTCTATGCTTTTTCTTCAGACCCATGACCCTCTCCTGATACTGATAAACCTGAGTCATTGCCTTCTTATTAATGGTAAATGATAACAGTCCGATGAGAAAAGGGAAGAAAAAAAAAAAGCAGACAGAAAAACTTAAAGGAAGTCAGGGATCATTCAGATGTTTAAAAACATACTTCTCCAGGTCAAAATGTCTGGAGGACATGATTTCTTAGAGCCCAACATGGAAATGTACAAAATAATAATGCTGAGTCATTGAGACAATATTAAATCATGTTATGCAAGGTTCCAAAAGCCAAAAACTTAGGAAGTTAAAAAAAGACATTGTGAGACAGTAAGTCCTCAATGATTCAGTGAGCGCTGGTCGAGGTGGCCCATAG
Source organism: Canis lupus baileyi (assembly GCF_048164855.1). NCBI lineage: Eukaryota > Metazoa > Chordata > Mammalia > Carnivora > Canidae > Canis > Canis lupus. Next base: position 5,433,629 of record NC_132838.1, read on the forward strand.
GTGGTCTATGGCTGTGCTCTCCTGTCCCAAGTTCTCAGCCGTGCAGCCTCCTCCTAAAGATCCTGAGGATGGAGCAGTGCTCTGCTGAGCATTCCCATACTCCCAGGGCACCCACTACTGTCCTGACTGCACTGCATCTGAACAGACTACATGACAGCCTTGAACAGAGGAAATCAACTTTCACCACGGTATCCCAGGGCCCAGGACAATACCCGGCATGGAGTAGGATTTCAGTAAATATGGTTTTTCTTAATTAATGAAAAAACATAAACTAGGTTCTGTCTGCAAAGCACATTTTGATAACAATGATAAACACCCAAGATATGCCACAGGAACACAGAGAGAAGTTCCGGCTGACAGTGGAGATTACCAAAGTCTTCATGGAAAGGGTAGAGTTTGAACCACACCTTCCAAGTTCAGGTTGGATTTAACCAAATGGTTAAAAAAAAAAAAGTATCCCAGAGAATAGGGATACTACAGAAGTAAAAGAAAGTGAGATCGGAGACGACATAAATGATGAAGGTAACTGGTTGACAGGTAGGTCTCCGTGAGAAGGAGCAGTGCGAGGTAAGGCTGGAAAGGCAGACAGGGCTGCAGAGTTGCAGAGGGAGAACAAGGGAGGGGGGAGACAATGGGGAGCTTCAGGGTCACAAGGGAGCTTGAGAGATTTCACTGTATGCAGAATACACTTTACAAGCAAAAGCAAAGGAAATACAACTTTCCACATGTCCCATATGACTTCCTGAGTCAACACTGTTTTACTCCCTACCAAATCAAAGAGGTGAAGCTGCAAAAAATACTCCAAAATACTACCTGTGCTACGAGCAAACTACTGGCAAACCTTATTCCCAGGTGGTGAATATTATACAATCCGCATATAATAAAATACTAAATAATCATAGAATTTTTACTCTTAAAATACAACTGCCTTGTATTTTTTTTAAATTCTTCAATTTTGAAATAAAGTTGAAAGTACTGTGTCAAAAGACAGTGAAAGAGTTATCATTAATCTTCACAACTGACAAACAAAAAAGACATATAAACAAGTGCCAGGATAATAAAATGGTGCTATTCACTTTTTAAAAGAAAAAAATAAATTGTACTGAAATTATTAAGCTAACAAAGCAAGAAAAAATATGAGTAGAAAAATGACAGTTATCTGCAAAATTCATAAATGTGTCTTTTGTAAACCATAATGATCATATTTTATGCTGTCATTTTGCATTTAATTGCTCACCCTGGTACTTTTCTTCATAGAAGCCATCAGTATCCCACAGAGCAGATGCTGAATTGCAAAAACATACTGTGACCATGGACTTATAAGAAAGTTACTGTGCTGAGCTGTGGTGTATGACAAGTTAATTTTTGCAATTACACTTTTTCCAACAACAAATGAAGCTACTGCTTATCCTATCTTATTAAAAGGGGGAAAGAAAATATTCTTATAATAAACTAATCAAACTCTTGCTTCAGTTGGTATGAGAAAGTTAACTTTTCAAATAGCTTTTCTAGAATATGTCCAAAAGTAAAAATCACCACCTCAGCTGAAATACATAAGAAGCTTAATGTGTTGAGGCATGACTGTGTTTTCTGAATGTTAATATACAATGCCAAGTTATTTCAAGCCTTTTAGGAAATGTCACATACCAACCTTGGTCTTTTGATCATTACTTTTACTTCTGCTATATTATGCGAAACACAGTATTCAAAGGATAAGTCCTATAACTGTCACTTAAAAGAAATGGCTATTGCACAATAATTTATCTGCAAGGTGTAAATTGTTCTAAATTTAAAATATTTGCAATGACCATCACTGTCACATACCCATTAGTAATGAAACAGTAGGACATCATGCATTGTTAAAACATAAGCTATTCCCTATAATATACAATCTTTGTATAAATGCTACAAAATTTGGGAGCTATTATGTTTTGTTTCAATCATTAAAAGACAGAGAGCAGGAGGACATTTCTCTTTTAATAAACCTCCCCCCACGTTAAAGCCCAAAGAGTTATTTCATGATGAATGTTAATATATCAGAACAAAACAAGTTGAGCCACATTTCCCAAATGCCTAAGTCAAACGTGCTTACTGGAGGAGGGTGTCTGAAAAATAGCTATTTCATATATGTTTTTAAAAATCCCTTTTACCTAGTGACTTAAGATCTAACTGAAAATGTTTGTTTGTTTTTTTTAAGATTTTATTTATTTATGAGAGACACAGAGAGAGAGAGGCAGAGACACAGGCAGAGGGAGAAGCAGGCTCCATGCAGGGAGCCCTCAATCCGGAGTCTCCAGGATCATACCCTGGGCCGAAGGCAGCTAAACCGCTGAGCCACCTGGGCTGCCCGAAAATATGTTTTAATCACATAATAATGTACATGTAATGTACAATTTCAGGGCATTATATAAAAGGAACATTAGGGAAACCTAGTAAGCTTTTCTCTGGACTTTAGCAAATATATAATGGGACTGATGTTTTCAATGTACAACATTGCCCCCATGTCAGTTCCTGGTCTAAAGGGGTTTGTGAAGGTGTTAATTGAACATATATTCAAAAACTTAACCTGATAAAAAGTCTTAGAATTTTGATAATCTTAGAGATCTTTCATTTCAAATCCCTTGTGTGTTTTTTACCTAAAATGGAATAAAGTATGAGATATGCAATTTTACACGTGCAAAAGTGTTTGAAGAACACCAACCCTAGGCCTGACTGCACAGGACAAGAAGCATTAAAGTACCCCCAGGGGACATGCAGTCATCAACACAGCAAGTATTTGAGCTAGGAGGTCCTCCATGCCCTGCTCCCCGCTATTTGAGAAAGAACAACAGACGTTTCAGATGTCATCCTGGCCATGTACTGAGCAGGAACCTGCCAGGGTCCCAGTGTCTATTTCCATGTCCCTGGCTGAGCTATGAACCTCCCCAGTGGTATCCCCCAGTCATTCTCTCATTCTGGGTGTTCTCAGGCCAACTCACTGCCTGCATCTCCATTGCCTCCCTTCCTCTTCATCTCAGCACCTCTTCCTGGAAGAGCCACAGGCCACAAACACAGATGTGTCATGCTCTCCTTTCCAAAGCCTGCTTCCATGGAGCTGGTTGGCCGGCTGTGCACTCCCAGGCAGTCCTCTAGAGTCTTTTCAGTGCGTGCTTCACCCAGCTCTCCTTCTGTTGGGACCTCAGCCCTGTCTTTTCCACAGCAAACATGTACCCTCCCTGCTGCCCCATGCTCCAGGGAGCTTTCACCCCCAGCCCCCTGCAGCAGCCTCCCCAGGGAAGCCTCCGTCACTGAAGTGGGTGTCTCACATACAAACTTCAGGGCGAGGGGTAGCAGGGAGACCAGACAACTCCACCAGCCTCCCCACAACCGCAGGGACAGTACCAAGTAAAGCATACTGTTTCCACAGCCCTTGACACAGAAAGCCCTGTCTCCCTCCCTGTGCTCCTCTCTCCTTCAGGCCCTACACACTGGGATGCTGCATGGATCTGAAACAGCTACGCTTCCATCCTGCTACGTCCTTGCCTCCACTATGCACATAAAAGACTCCCATGTGTCTTTGATGTTTCGGTGACATCTCCTGCGACTTCCCCAGGACAAGTGAGCTAGTGGGCCGTGTGCCTCTGGCATGGTGCATGCTCTGTTGGGCCAGTATCTGACACCGGTGCTACTGAGGATTACAGGGAGGGCACGGACGGGGATGGATTACCTTCCATGCCCACTACAGCCATTGTTCAATAACCTTATTAATTTTAAATGAATTGAACTTTTGGAAGATAAAGTATGTCAGAAACTCCTATAAATGGAAAATAATCATTTTCTTTAAACTTAAAATGTTTGACAAGAATGAAAAAGAAAAGTAGCAAATTAGCTCTGGGGAAATGCAAACGAATAGCTACACTCCCAATTCTGCAGCAGTCATACAGATGAGGCCAAAGAGAAGCAAGGCAGCGTCTCCTCGATTTTCCAAGTCAAGGCAAAGCCAACACAGCAGCAAGGTAAGTTCTGCCAGCCCCAGGGCACAAGAGCAAGAATCCGTAGTCCCTAACCGCTGCTGTGCAGAGCTCCCCAATGTCACACACTGAGGCTAAAATGAAAGATGGAGTTTTAATAACAGAGGGTACAGGCAGCATTTTATAGTTTCTGACCCACATACACATACATCACCTGATCACCTCCTCAAAAAGACACATTATTTCCTCACTTTGAGGTAAAGAAGCTAAGGGCACTTTCCTATAACTAAGATACAGAAGCTGGACTATGAACCCAAGACTTCCAACTATACCACCTGCCTAATAACCACATTCTAAAGGTGTCTAACACAAGGCTGCACAATTCTAGCCATGAAATGGCCAAGACACGTATCTAAAGCATGCAGGGCCAAATCACACACCCTGGGTTCTCCTGAAGTCTACAGTAAAATCAAAATTAAATAAATATTAACAAAGTGTTTTAAATCTTTAATAAAAAGATTTATAAATAAGTTTTAATGGATAATTTTGCTTTGCAGTATATATAACTGTATTAGGGCTGTTGCAACAAATTATAACAAATGTAGTAGCTTAAAACAATACAAACATATTATTTCCCAGATCTATACTTTAGAAGAACCCTTTCTGGGGGCTCTTAGAGGAAGATACCCATCCATGCATGCCCTTTCTAGCTTCTAGAGGCCACTCACATTTGTTGCCTAAGGACCCCTTCCTCCATCATCAAAGCCAGCAATGGTGGGGGAGTCCTTCTTACATTATGTGCCACAACCTCCCCCACATGGAAGGACCCCTATGTCACCCTGAATCCACCATAATCTCCCTATTTTAAGGTAAACAGACATCAACCTTGAATTCCACTGACATCTTAACTACCCACTGCGGCAGTAACAGAATACGGTCACAGGTCCTAGGGGGCAGGGGGGCAGAAGGAATAAAAGGGTTATATCATTCTATAAACCAAAATAACCTAGATTAAAGGGGGATACTAGTTAAAATCTAAATTTAATTTTGAAGTTTTGTATCCCCTCCCTAGGAAACAAAGTCCATGGAGAAGGGATAGAGACAATTCATCATTCTATCTTTTTTAAGATTTTATTTATTTATTCATTCATGAGAGACAGAGAAAAAAAGAGGTAGAGACATAGACAGAGGGAGAAGCAGGCTCTCTGCAGGAGCCTGAAGTGGGACTTGATCCTGGACCCTGGGATTGGGCCCTGAGTCAAAGGGAGACACTCAACCGCTGAGCCACCCAGGGGTCTCCATCATTCATTCTAAACTGGTGTCTCATTCTGACAGGACATTAGAAAAAAATAACCAGTCTTACTTTAAAAGACTCTTTCCAATCAGCTAGTAGAGTGAAGAACGAGTCATAGGCATCCTACCTGTAATAATGACTTCATAGGCAGACTAAGTTTGAGTACTCTAACCTGTGTTTGCAGAGACTGTTTCTCCATTCTCCACTCAAGCTCACTTCTTTACTTAAAACGCAGAGGGCAAAAGTCAAAGACAATGATTAACTCACTCTGTCAACTTAGAAGCTAGTGAACATCAGTAAACATGTACCAGGTAACAAGAACAAACGACTAACACTTCCAGCTCTTTCTGATTACCTCATTTGCCTCTAGCATCACTGTGAGGTATATTTAAAGAAATATTACTCAAATTCTTCAATAACACCCAGAGAAGAGGGGCGATGTTGACAGTGCCACAGTTACTAAGTACATGTTGCACAAGTCCAAGGGTGAGTTCTGTCCTGTCCTCATAGCATCAGAACAGCTATGAGAAAAGGAACCTACTAAGGATAGTAGGGAGCAAACCTAAACTCAATAAAAAACATTGTAACATTTTCCCAAACTACACTAGTCACATATTAGAAAAAAAAAAACGAAGAAAATGTGTAATCCTATATTTCTACCCATACAATAATTCTATATTCATTAGAATTTTTAAAGTGTCAAAATGAGAATACTCCTACATGAGGAAAAAATGAAAATTTTACAGTATTTCTTCATTTTTTACTTTGCTACTAATTTATGTAAGCTCTATAGGATTAATCAAATCAATAAATAGAGATAATATGCAAAAGCCCTAAAACCTTAAATATTATGGTAAACGTTTTAAAGTTAGAATTTATCTGTCCTAGTTTAAAAAACTGAGTGAAAAATATATCACAAATGTAAAAGCACAAAATTACAGTGACAGTTTCATCTTTAGTATCTTTATGTGAATAAACAAAACAATTATCATCTTTTGAACAGAAGTTACAAACAGGCTTTTTCAGGTCAAAATTCCTTTAAAATACACAATTTGAACTGATCCCATGTTTAACAAGGAACATTTCAATTCAGACAATAATGGAAAAACTTCATTCCCTTCACAGAACTTTGCTTCTAGAGTACATATAACAAAGTTGGAAGAAACATGGGATGCTTATTGATAATGACAGGATTATTTCAAAACCCCATTATATCTGCTTAATTAAAGCAAAAGGCATCAAAATCTTTCTCCACAAGAATCATGTGGAAGCTGCAGAGCCCGGATCCAGTAATTAACTTAACCTTATCACTGAACTGTATTGGGTCACTCGAGTGCAGCCCAGTATCAAAGCTAAGAGTCAACGCTCTCAGGCTAACATTACAGAGTGACACAGAGATTGAATAACGCCATCTGTGAACAGACAGGCTTTGTTCCCACCTCCCTGTGCTGGATAAATGTTCCTGCTCATAACTTTAATGTGGCAGCTTAACCATTTAATCATTGTACATTAATATATTATCAATATTATGAACATGTAACTACAAAATTACTTGTCAAAGTAATCAGATATTACAGATTTTGTGCATACATGCAACACAGGGGATTCGAGTATTAATTGTACATTTAAAAAGAAGATATATTGCAGATTTCTAAACACATATAGAGATATTTTATGCACAGTAAAGTTCTAGATAAGTGTTTGAAATTTACATGGAATCATTCCATGCTCCATCTTTCATCAGACAAACGCATGGGTGGTTCTAACATGGCTTAATTCCACCTAAAAGACGGATGTGTATACAAGTCCTAAAAATTCAATTTATTCAATTATGCCAACTTACTTGATATTTTATTTGCTTTACTGGAAAATATTTCAAAATATAATAAATCATATTTTGAATATACATTGCTTAAGGTCATCTATTCATTACTCCCAGTTAAGCTTAAACATATTTTGTTTTTTTTCCTAAAGGATCAAAAATCCTATTGCCAAGACATGGTTTTGAGGTCTTTCACTTTCACCAAGTAAGACACTAAATCATAGGGGACGATGATCAGCAAATTCTCTGCGACAGGCCCTAAGCCTGCTGAGGTAATGCGGCTGACAAACTTTGATGTGCCATGCCTGGGCACATTATGTTCATGTAGTGTGTACATCTGGGCACCCTTTATGGCAATGCAGCAAACAGCCACTCATTTATTCCACTCTAATTAGCACACATGTAAATCCTCACCAATCAAGCCGCGTGTGAGGTTACTGTTGTGGCAGCCATACAGCAAGCTGGCAGAAGGTAGGAACGAAGGACGAGAAGACACTTCTGGGCTTGATCTGAACCTGCCATCACACCAGGCAGGCTCCCTTGGAAAGGGCTACAACCAGCTCTCCCTTTCAAAACTTATTAGGGGGCCCAAAAGAAAAAGGTCAGCAGACAGAAAGCTGATTGGCCACAATTCCCAATTCTTTACCAGTTCCGGGAATACACCTGAAGCAACATGCTTCTTATTCGCTTAAAAACACAACAGTTACAAGCAGAAGTTGGAATTAAGTTGTAAACAGGCTTTATGACAGAAGATACAAAGAAATTCTGAAGAAATACTGTGACACCCCAATATACAATAATTTATGGGATTACTAGAAGATGGTAAGAAACAAACCTCTCTATACCTGTGCAAGATGCAACTTAACACCCACGCAGGCTGCTGTGGTTGGTAAAACAACTGTTAAAAGCCAGAGTAAGTCACTGTTTCCTTTCATTAGCCATTTGCTAGCATATAAATTTAAACTAATTTTTCATGCCAGATTACCAAAAACAGCAACTTCATCTTTGAATGTATTTATATAAATGTTATTAATATAGACAGCACCAGTTCAGGATTTTTTTCATTTCTTTCTGTTATTTCTTTCACCACAATGAAATCTCATGCCTTTTTTAGATAATATCATGCATATTATATTAATAAGTTGCCAAAAAAGAAAATTGTTCAAAGTTAGAAAGAACTGAGACTCTGCCAGTAAAAATGAATATAGTATCTACACTTGCATGTGTTTTACTAGATTTTCTGGATAAATATGAATTCATGCTGCTTTTGAACATTCATTTAACTTGCCATTACAAGTTACATCATTCAAGTAAATAAGGAACACATTCAGCAATTATGATGGAATGCATCCCATGAGGCAGGAGATGCACACAGCAGAGCAGGTGCCATCCACACCCCCAAAAGCAGCCCTTCCAGGAGGAAACAGTCACCTTAGTGTGTGTCGATGCATCAGACCACTACTACATGGGCACCATGGTTGGGAAAAGACAAGAAGTCTTCCTCAAGAAGGCAACGACCACCTGATTTCTTAAAAAATATAGGTGTTTTAAGGTAACTAAAAATTTAATCAACTTCTTAGACACTGTTTACTGGGAACTCACTCTTACGTGTTAGGAGTATGTTAGGCAAACAGAGCACATACTGTCTCTGTCTTCCTGGAGTTCACAGCATGGCTTGGGGGGAAAGACACTAAACTTGTAAACACAGTCTGCCTGCAGGGCTGGATGCTGTGAATGAAGACAGGTCACCAGCAGCAAAGGGGCCCCCTCCCTGCCCCTGTAGTCCTTGCAGGGACACCAGACTTGGCAGTCTCCTTATCTAAAATAAAATAACACCTCCACCCTCTCAACTCTCAATCCCTTTCCTGATTTTTCTCCAGAGAAGTGACATGGCCAGTTTTGTTCAGAGCTGAACCCCACACCAAGAACATATCAGGCACCTAGTAAACGTGTGTTGAAGGGATGGATGAGAGAATAGAGGAATAAATGAACATTCCAATAAGGAGTAATATACAGAATTCTGGGTTGATCAGATCCAGGGAATAGAGAACATCTCACCTACCAGGACTGAGGGACATGGGAGTCTTTTACAGTTAATTTTACGAATTTATTGCAGATTGGGGCGCCTGGATGCTCAGTCCATTAGGCAACCTACTTTTGATTTCAGCTTAGGTTGTGATCTCAGAGTCATGGGATGAAGCCCCACATCAGTTCTCAGCATGCAGTCTGCTTAAGATTCTCTCTCTCTCTCTCTCTCTCTCTCTCTCTCTCCCACCCCGACTCCTTCCCCCATTCCTGCTCTAAAATAAAATAAAAAATAAAATAAAAGACAGTGACAAAGATGGTATGAATCCTTCAAATAAATCCACAAATAAATCCTGTAAAAATGACCTGATGTTAAAGAATTTCCTGACTGGACTTCTCATGTTTATATAACTAGCCTTAAAACATATCGCCACCTAACATCATAATCCAAAGCACCCATAGCCATGATAAGCCATATGCTATGGAGTCATATGTACCTAGGACACTGAGTAGGTGGGACGGAGAGGGAGACACACAGAATTAGATGTTCCAGTCTACATCAGACCTGTTAACTAGGAAAAGAAAGCAAGAAAATGATCTTTAGTAGCTGACAAGGACACTGGCTCCCAGACAAGTCAGTGCAAATAGTCCAAGAGATACAATACAAAGTACTCTTTCATCTATAAATAGTAACTACAGTTTCCTGTTTTATATGCATAGACTTTGTTCTCACCTGTGAAAGAAAGTTCACATCTCACATCAAGACCTTATTTAACCTATTTCTTTTAATTTTCATATTGTCAAAAATGTCCAGTATTTGTTTTCTTTCTATTTACAAGACACAAGCTATTAATTTTTAAATATATTCCTATCTTATTTAATCACTAATAAAGGACAAAAATACAATTTCACCAGTATAAATGAATTCTGAGTTTTTCTACAATGAAAGATATGTTTTTTCCCCACCAAATAAGCCACATTCAAAATAGGGCAAATTATATGAAAAAAAAAAACCTTGACCCATATTTTAAAATATAATTTTTAATCTACAAATATACATTCATAGGACATCAGATGTGGGCCATAATTATATACTCCATCTGAAGCTGTTCTAAGGCATATAATAAATTTTAAGGGCTATCACCGAATGAATAGCATTTGGGCAATTGAAAACTTTCTATTTCCAAGGGGGATCCTACTCAACTAAACCACAGTCTATGGCACCACATCATAGTCTTCATTCCCCATGATGCCACTCTCTCAATATTCTCCACTCAACCACTTCCAACAGACTGTAGCAGAAACAATCTTCCCTGAGCTTAATCCAGGGTACTTTAATGACAGCTGGACTTTCAGAGATTACCTAAAAAAAAAAAAGTCTGAAATCAAGACACCAAAAACATATCATTATCTATCAATCCTCTATAAACCTACTGAGACTCTAACTCAATGTGGCAATAACTTGTTCAAAATGTATTTGACATTAAATGCAATGATATTTAGGTGATATGAAAATGCAACTAGGGAAGGGTTAGTCTTCTAAGCATAGTACTGGGGTCTGTGTGAGCTGAGAAGAAACAGAATCTTAATGGAAAGAAAAAGACCTGCCATCATAAAAACATATTCCTACCATGTTTGCTATTAAAATCACAGGTACAATAAATTACAGGATGAGTGTACCTGCAAGTCCATAGTGCCTTATCACAGCCATCCCTTTTCCTCCACCTTCTCCCAAATACAAGACTCTTACAGGGTCTAAGGCATCAAAACATTACACTAAAGCTGTTAATGCAAACAGAACAGCAACTAAAGCAAGAAAATGCAAACTCACGCTTCATAAAGAGTTGTCATGTATTTATATATATGATAGCTAAAGCTGCTTTAGTATTTCATAGAACTTGAGATAGTAAGACCGCCACCTCCTGTAATTGTCAATCCCAGATCTATACATGTCTGTATGTGTGTGCATGTATGTATAGGTACATGCATCATGTGTTTATATGCAATATGAGATACACTGACATATAAATAAGTCTGTGTATGTCATTCCACTTCTAACACTTTAGCCAATATATAAAACTCATTTGTGTGCATTAGAAAGAATGTAAATCAAAAATAAATTTTCTCCAGATGCCTGGATGGCTCAGTGTGCTGAGCGTCATTCTGCCTCTAGCTCAGGTCCTGATCCTGGGGTCCTGGGACCCAGCCCTGCATCAGGCTCCTTGCTCCACGGAGAGTTGCTTCTCCCTCTGCCTATGTTACTTCTCCTGCTTCTCTGTGTCTCTCTGTCTCTCTCTTTCTCTCTCTCTCTCTCTCTGCATCAGATAAATAAAATCTTTTTTAAAAATAAAATAAAAATAAATTTATCTCATGTTACACTTTCAATAAAATCTATTCTTCTTTAGGCTTTTTCCACTTCAAGCAGAATATTTACTACTTTATTAAAAAATCAATGAAATATAAAGAAAATAGATAAAATTGCAATGTTTTTAAGATATAGATAATACATGTTTATCTTGTTTATGGATCGAATCCCACGTCAGGCTCCCAGTGCATGAAGCCTGCTTCTCCCTCTGCCTGTGTCTCTGCCTCTCTCTCTCTCTCTGTGACTATCATAAATAAATAAAAAAAAAAAAAATTTGAATTTGAATATTCTTGAATGTGTAAAAAAATGAAGCACTTGCCTTTTAAATTATACATTTTGGGTAACTGCCATTGAAAATATCAGAGATGTATTTAATACGAAAAACTGACCAAGGCACAAATAAGACACAAGCACCTTTCCCATTTCACATCTAAACTCAGAGCTATGAATCCTTCTTGACACAGAGCTGGTATCACACCAGAAAGTTGATGTCAACTGAAAAAGCAATGTAATAATATGCAAACTGCATTTAATCAGCAGCCCCTCCAAAATGTAATGCCACCTCTGATCTAATACCTCATTAGAAGAGCATTCAAAAATGGAATATTCACAGGCATGTCTCCTTTATAGATATTTTCACTATAATAATGGTAGCTGAAATGGCACCCCACAGAGGTCTATGTGCATACCAAGCTAAAACATAAGCAAATTAAACCACAAACTCACTTTGAAGTTTGAATTTCATGATGTACGAAATAAAGCTGATACAGGCATTTTATTTATTTATAGGGCTTATGAAATCTATTTCCTAAATCTGTAAAATAGTCTTTTCTCTCCACAATGCAGTGAAGAAATGGGGTGGGGGTTGGGAGTGTGAAGCAAGACTAGATTAACAGGTTAAAAGCCAACAATATAAAAGAAGCTGGAATAGAAAGAAAAGGTTTAAAAAAAAAAAAAAAAGCAGAGGCAGAAATCAGGGTCAGGTTGAAGATTAGATTCAAATCAGAAGCCACCATGTGGAAGAAACAGCCTACTTCAAAAATGGTGAAAGTTAGCTATACTAGTTACCTCCCATGACAGACAAGGGAAGGAGGTCTCAGCCACAGCTGAGAGGAGCTAGAGGTTTCTGGTACTGCAGGGTCTCTCAGTCCTGATGCTGGGTATATCATTTTATGAAAATTCATCAATCTGTACACTTATCCGTAGATGACACATGTCCATACCATGAGTCACAGTAAAATTCAATCCAGAGTTCCACTTACAAGTAGTCAGAAAACAGTACATATAGGAAAATTCAACCATCCTGTGTTGTTTTCTCTTTGCAATTAGTTATCTCACTATTTGCAATACCAGTTGCTTCCTTTTGATGAGTTTGCATGTCATTCTTTTGCAGGAGCCATGCTAAATCTTCTCTGCATCATTCCAATTCTAGTATATGTGCTGCTGAAGCGAGCACCCTTTTGATGAGTTGATCAACAAACTGATTCTAGGAGGGCAAGCTCAGTGCCAACAGTACTTGGCAATTATTTATTGTCTCAGCCAGCTCTGAGTGCTAACAAAATACATGGACTATGTGGCTTAATGAACTGAAGTTCTTTTCTCACTGTTCTGAAAGCCAAGTCCAAGAGCAGGGTCCAAGCATGGTCAGATTGCGGAAAAAAGTCTCTTACTGACTTACAGATGGCTACCTTCTCACTGTATCCTCATGTGGGGAGGGGGTGGGAGACTGATGGACAGAGAGGAGGTGTGGGGAGGAGGGAGAGAGCACAAGTAAGTGTCCTTATAAGAGAAGGCACCAAAAAGGTGCCCTCAGGGCCCTACCCTTATGCTTTCATTTAATCTTAATAAACTCTTATAGGTCTTAAATCCAAAAACAGTCACACTGGGGATCCAGGCTTGAAAATTTGAATTCTGAGGACACAATCCAATCCACAGCACCTACTAAGTGCCCAGTACCATTAGAATACCAGTAAATATTTTTAAATATTTGATAGTTGAATTTTAACAGGAAAAAAAAAAAAAGAAAGGTTCCAGAAGCAAAACTACAATCTTGCTGTCCAGAGAAAAAAACACAGACAACAATCCCATGTTAGCACAGCAGCCCTTCTTCTTTCAAGAGGACTCTCTCTACCATGCTAACTAACACGGTTTAGGGACCACATGTCCTCTTTCATCACAGAAACAGCTCACCATTTTGAAGGAGAAAGTAAAGCTGAAAAGAATGGCCTTTAGGGGAAGACAGTTCTGGTCTGGGAGCAAGGGCAAGGTAAGGATTCAGGGGAGAGTCAGAGAGAGTCAAACCACACAATTATCTCCACGCACCCTTGCTGGGGGGACACTGACACAGGCTGATGCCCCACACAGTGACATCCCCATGCAGTGACATCACACTTCTGACACCCCTCACCAAAAGCATGTTCAGCATTTCCCACATCTCAGAGAGTGATACAGACAACCCTGACCTGAAGAAAATGCCAAAGATGTGGCAGTGTAGAAACTGTTCATGGTAAACTAATTAGATGGATTTTATCTAGAACATTTATCTCAAGAAAGCAGAAGGAAAAGCCTTCAAACTTAGATGCGCTATATAATTTATTTAAAAATTTACTTTACAAAGATGATTTGAGGACTTAGTAAACAAAGGCATATTAAACTTAGTAAACCCCACAAAATAGAACAAAATATACTCACTCAAAAACCATATTTTACTCCCTAAATGTCTTTAGGAAATGGATTGTAAAGTATACCTGAGTTTAAAGCTTTGACATATTCAGTATATTTTTTAAGTGTGATAACAATAGTTATGCTATAGGAACTAATTTTATTGTAAATGATGATGGCAATGAGAATTTAAAAAATATAAACTCACATTTTAGGGGTGACTTTAATTTACTAAGAGGAGCATATGCATATAATTTTCTCTCAAGAGCACCAACTCTCACAAATTACCTCTAGTCTGTGAATAAAATAAGTATAGTATGATGTTAGAAAATTTGTGTTGCACTACAAGATTTGTTATTTAAAATGTGACTTATATACCTTTTAATATTTTCACTGTAAAAATTCCCACAAAAAATGGGAAAACTACTCCATAAAAACCTATCTCACAACTAAAAAATGCCTGCTTAGATTTATCCAAATCTAACAAGTTAAGGAGCAAAAGAGGCATGCTGGGTGGTAAGGACTCTCATAAAGCATTTACTAGAGGACCTCCCATATTCTTAGGAGCTTCCCTAAATAGCATGAAACAACTTTTTTCTCCACTACTTTACCAACAAATCAAACTGCTCACCTGTAGTTGGGTACCAGGAGACATTTTTAAAATCTCAAAACTGTCCAAAATTCCTTAGACAAAGTTCAGGTATCATTAAGACTACTCCGAGCTCTCACATACAACCATCCTTCTGGTAATGGACCTGAGACCCCCCAACACTGCAACATTTTTCTTTAGTAACACATTGGACTTTTATCTTTGACAAAAAAAAAAAAATGTCATAATAATGAGAGTAGCAACAACACCTTCAGGACACAAGGCACACTTGACCAGCAATATCTCTTAAAGGCTTCTTTGCTTAGTGCTTCACATACACTTCAGCGTGGGTTGAAACATCCCGTCTCACCTTTGTGGTGCAACATAGAAAACACTTGAAACTGAACCCAACTGTAGTCCTGGAGGGGGTGGTGCAGGAAAAGGGAGGGATGTGCTGTAAGGGTACAGACAGCAGGCTTGCACCATCACTCAACGAGGAGCACCTCTTTATAGAAGGAGCATTGCCAACGCAATGGATCCAAACCTTCCCAATGCCTTTTGCGCAGTGATGGCACCCCTCTATAAATGCCAGTGTGTATTACCTGTTTGTGTGCCTGGGGCAACAAATGAGGGACAACAGTATTAAAGGAGAGGGGAGCATACTCTTTCCCAATTTATAACCCAACCTGCTAATCAGACCCCCTCTGTGGCCTCACAAAACCTCCAGCATGTTTCATGAATAATTTTACCATACTATTTTAGGATTATCAGTTTATGGCTCTTCGCACCAAAACTGAACATTCTTGCGGCAAAAGTTCAAACAGCTCTATCGTTCTTGTATGCTGAGTGCCCTGCAAAGAGTCTAACACCGGATACAGGATAATGTCTAGGGCACAGACCACCAGGCAGATGGATGGACCTAGGAAAGCTCTGCTTCCATACCTAATTATATGGAGAACTCCTTTCAAAGAGAGGCGCCTGCTCAGTCTAAAACATGCAAACATCAAGCACAAGCATAAAAACCATGAACAACAGGGGAGAAACAAATGGTGAATGCAGCTGTGCTATTTATAAATCTGGATATTAATACATCCAGCTTATTTAAAATGGAACATATACTTAAAGATCTGTTTTTGTAAAGTCACATAATTTTTTAAATGGATCATGTTTTCTTAAACTTAAATATCCTTAGTTTTACTTAATATCAATTTGTAGAAAGGTCCTACAGTTCAAAACTTTAGTAATTGTCATTATTGTAGTCCTGCATCCATTACACACAAATAAGGGGGAAAATTCTGGTCAAAAAAATAACAGACTGCTTTAGGACTTTGTCAATTGAGTGAATTTCTGCACTACTGACCTGTACATTGGAACAAATAAATGTAATCAAATATGCTGTGAAGTTAGTACTAACTGAAAAGAAATTGGACATTTTTTCCACTGTAGCTGTTTTATCAAGGATTTTAATCTATGATAAATTCTATAACCATTAAAAATCTTAGACCATTGATTTACGCCTTAATTCAGACATGCTGAGCTCTTCAAAATAAATGTTCCAAAATAGCACACACTGCAAACTGCAATTCTAACATAAAACAAATGTTAAAATGCAAGCATCTTTCCTGAATATAGTGTAGTGTATTAATTGTTAGTCTTGGAAATGTAGCTTATTAGTTTTGCATAATTTAACTTTTAATTTATCGTTTAATTTTTAATTAAGTAGCTTTTTTCTCAAGATGTGCTTTCTGCTTATATGTTGGCCACTAAACATGGTATATATAAAATAATTCTATGCCATGAATATATGACAGTGCCATGTATTATATGACTTTTCTATGATCTCAAATGTGAAAACAATCATAACAATTCATGGTCTTAAGAAAAAAAGGAGGCCATTTGAGTTTAGCATTAATACTTAAATAATTTGGGGATCCCTGGGTGGCGCAGCGGTTTGGCGCCTGCCTTTGGCCCAGGGCGCGATCCTGGAGACCCGGGATCGAATCCCACATCGGGCTCCCGGTGCATGGAGCCTGCTTCTCCCTCTGCCTGTGTCTCTGCCTCTCTCTCTCTTTCTCTCTCTCTCTGTGACTATCATAAATAAATAAAAATTAAAAAAAAAAAATACTTAAATAATTTAAGCTCGAAGATAGTGCTTAAAAAACTAAAGAGCTGAACACAAATGTAAAACCACATCATTTCCTCTGCAAAGAATTCCTTTGGATTTTAGTTAAAAATAATGAAGATTTTTTGGGATATCATACTCCATATTAAAAGCTAATTTGTATTTGATTTTCCAATGGAACCTATGGGGACTCATCCCAGCATATGTGCCAAAGGATACAGAGTGTCCTCACCAGAGTAGAGGGTGATATACAACATTGCCCACCTAATAGAAATTGGAAAAGCTAATGAGAATAGAGAAGGATCCAAGAAGGCGATGAGGGAAATGCTAACTTCCATGTCAACTTATGAGTTTGGATAGAGGTCCAATTAAATCTTTAAAGTTATTATTACAGCAAGTGCTCTACTGCAATGCTCTCCCTTTTAGCTGCCTCTGAAGGCAAAGCTCTCCAAAGTAGCAGCCGTTAACAGACTGTAATGTCTCATCATCTGCAGACCTTTTTAAAAAAAATTTTAAAGCATATTTTAATAAACTCTTGTAGGTTATCATTTCATTCAATATAAGTTTTAACTGTGCCTTTATTTGGTTTTTATGTGTTATATAGCCTCAATATGATGGAATTAGAAAAGAATGTCAATAAAGGAAAATTAACAAAAAGAGTCTGAAGAATGTTTGCAAAATCATGCCCCACCTCCAAATTACCGAGAGGGCCTATACAAGTTTGCGGCCACCCTTACCGGGAGACAAGAACACTGGGGACCTGACTGTTTGCACATCACTAGCACATCACATAACCTCTTGCTCACTGCTGCCAGTTTTGATACAATTAAAGGCATACAGACACACATCCCTACCATGTATTTGTGTGCTTTCTCTGTGGAAACAGAATTGCCAAGAAAAGTTCCACAGAGGCCTGTTAAGATCAATGGCTTCACAGCTCTAAACAGAGCTATACTACAGTAACTGCTCAAAATAAGAGATGAGCATCCACTCAGTGATTTTCTCTCCCTGAGGACCTTTCCAGCATTAGCTAGAACATGCACGCCACCACTGTCACAAAGACAAGTCACTGATATTAGAGCGGTTTCCTCCAGAGGACAGGATCTTTCATGTCCAAAATTATGCATCTGGTCATTATTTGAGTTTATACAATAATGTTATTTGGAAGAATGGGGGGAAAAATAGGTTGTTTTTAAAAGGAGGGCATTAATTAAGAGGTTTGTTGAAGTAGCAGGTCAGGAAAGTGGGCTGTGAAGGAGAAATACATCCCCGCCCTGAGAAGATCCCTTCTTAGCCATATCCATTCACATCCATGCTCCAATAGATATGCCCCACCAAAGTCAGGATGACCACTTGTGGACAGGCATCCTCACAGGCCAGAGATCTACATCATTTCATTCATCCTTCAACACCCTCTGTCGCTCTGTGCCACCAAATAACCAAATGAACTCACAGGCACAGGAGATTCTAAGTGGAAGATCACCTTTCCTTCTCATTCCCATAAAAATAACACTACACTGCATTCACATATGTGTGTGTACATATATTTTGCATGTTTGTAAAAATAAGCCATCAAACTAGATACTCAAAGTTATCATCTCCATTTTATAAATTAGGAGAATAACTGTAAAGTGTGAAAAGATGAACATATTTAGCACAAAACTGTAGGGAAAGAAGGGAAAAACTTAGGATGTTTTTGAGATGGCTAAGAGAAATCTTATTAAGTATATAGAACTAAATAAATACGGATCCTAGTTCCAAGTCAGACATTCCTTCTAGCACTTGGAGTTCTAAGTCTTAAGGAATACAAAGCAAATTGGGATAGGACAATCAAAAGAAAGAAGAAAAAAGACGTCAAGGGCTATAAAAAGGATAGAGTAATCAGAAAAAGATAGAGTACCAAGCCTGAAAAAGACCCTTGGAAAAATAAAGAAACAAAAGATACAAAAGCTCTATTGTAACAGGTACACTTTAGCCAGGACAGCACCATCAATGTTTCAGATTTTATCCCTTGCCCCAATCGCTCACATATTTGCATCTTGAAGACCAAAGCAAAGAAACAGGGGATTCATCCACCAAGAATTAATGAGATATTTCCCACAAAAACAGGGCACAGATGTTAAAACAATCAAAAAAGCAAATTTCTGCAATTATATTAATATCTAAACTTGTTTTCTAACCCTTCCAAATCCCCTATCCCAGAACAACCTTTATAAGCAATCTGACAAATATGGAAAACAAAGAGAATCAATAGTAGCTTCAAGAGGACAAATAATTATGACCCAGACTTCCACAACTTTTTTTAAAAAGAGTAAAAAACAACCTCAAAAGGAAATTACATTTGCTTACATAAACTGTAGACCAAAAGCCAAATTCCTATAGTTTCCTTAACTATCACAGTTTCACCTTCTGTAAAGTGAAAATAACAGTACCAGATCCATTGATGTCATGTGTTCCTTAAAAAAAAAAAAAAAAAAAAATATGAAATGGCATTATACATAAGAATGGTGTAATTCTAAAAGTTTCTAAAAATACTTGCTTTTTATTATCAAACAGAAATTCAGGGGCGCCTGGGTGGCTCAGTCAGTTAAGCGTCTGTCTTCAGTTCAGGTCATGTTCCCAGATCCTGGGATCAAGCCCCAAGCCTGCTTTTCCCACTCCCTCTGCCTGCCACTCTGCCTACTTGTGATCTCTCTCAGTCTGTCAAATAAATAAATAAACATATCCTTAAAAAATTTTTCAGATTGATACAGGTTCAAGAATTATAAAGTAAACAATTAACATTCCAGCCGTGGTAGAGTAACTAGGACCTACTGTAAACAACTAGAACACTGGGAAAAACATATAGCAAACTATGATTTTCAGAAATTGAACAACACATAGAATAGGACTGTCAGCCCAGAGAAGGAAAGCAAAGGAGATTGGATCTAAGACAATTCTGGAAGTATCCCAAGCAGCAACCTCATGACCACAGAGCAGGGACCTGTGGGCAGGGACCCAAATAGAACACTTAAAAGTATCACATACTACAGGAGTCAGAGATGAACCAGTGGAATCTGATATTCAAGGAAGCACATGTGAGAAGAAAGTTGCCCCAAGAAATAGCTCCAAAACTCTTAATAGGAATTCTGTGGATCCCTGGCTGACCACTAAGCTAAGCATGAGTCAAATGAAATTCCTTGAGGCCGGAAAAAAGCAAAAAACAGCTATAAGCTAAACAATTCCCAGCAATCACATGAAGTATGGAAATCTTCAGGTTCTGAGTGAGAACAGCAGAAGCATTGGAGAGAGACACAAAAAAGGTATACCTTAACATTGGCTTAACCTTGCCCATGAGTGAAGTCTGCAAAGAACCAAGATGATTCTCAAGTAACTCAGATGACTGTCAGAAGTAAGTCCAACATTACTTAAAGGAATACTACTACAAGATAAATCACAAAATAACCTAAAATGTACAATATCCAACATCCAGTCAAAATTACTAGACATGCAAAGAAGCAATGAAAAGGAACCTGAAAACAGAAAGAGCAAGTAAGTTAGTACAGATAAACCCAAAGATTACAGTGACAGACTTAGCAAGTACATTCTTTAAAATAGCTATTAAAACATGCAAGTAAATTTAAAGAAAAACTTTTTTTAAAATGAGAAGACTAGAGGATTAAAAAAACATCTGCAAATAAATTCAGCAATCTGTCAGACAATATCAAAGAGGCTAACATATATATGACTGAAATGCCAAGAGAGAAGGGTTGGAGGCAGGCAGAGTGAGTAAGGGACAAAACAGGAAAAAAAAAAAAAAAAAGGTGAAGAAATAATGACCTGAAATTTTCTGAATTTGGGGGAAAAAAAATTCATTCACAGATCAAAGAAATGTAACAGATCCCAAGCAGGATAAACAGAAAACATACTAAGATACATCAAAATATAATTGCTTAGAAGTAATTTAAAAAAAAAAAAGTATTAGGGGCACCTGATTGGCTCAGGAGGTTAATCATCCCACTCTTGATTTCAGCTTAGGTCGTGATGTCCGGGGTCATGAGATCGAGCCCAAGTCAGGCACTCAACACAGAGGCTGCTGGGGATTCTCTCTCACCCTCTTCCTCGGCACCATCCCCCACTCCCCCCACCCCAGCTCATGTTCTTTCTAAACAAACAAATATAAAATTTAAAAACAATAAAATGTTCAAAGTGAAGAAATAATTATCTATATCTAGAGGAACAAAAAGATTTTTCATCAGAAATAACAGGGGACAGAGGATAATGACAGAATGCATTAAAGAAAATTAAAACTCTCAACCTAGAATTCTGTATTTAATAAAATCTTTCTTCAAAAATAAAGACAAAATAATGATTGTCAGACACATAAAGGCTGAGAAAAATTAATCACCTGCAAACACATACCATAAAAAAGGAAATTATTCTGGTAGAAAGAAAACCATACAGGTCAGAACTGTGGATTTAAACAAAGGGATGTAAAAACTAAATAAATAAACAAAAGAATGAAAAGCACTAGAAATTATAAATATGAGAGCATATAATAGATTTTATTTCAACATTTTATTTAAATGAAAATTACTTCCAAGATTTTGTGGCTTTTTAATATAAAAATTAAATGTATGGCAATAATAGCAAAAAAAAAAAAAAAAAGGTAAACCGTGAATAAAAACAAACTGGTATAAGGTCCTTCTACTTTACATGAAGTATTGTATTACTATTTGGATTTAAAGAACCACGGTGTAAACTCTGGAGCAATCACTAAAATAACAGAGCAAAATGATTTAGCCAAAAAGCCAACAGTGGAGGTCAAACTGACCCCTACAAATACCCAAACCAAAAGCAGATAAAAGCAGGAAAAAGGAACAAAGAATATATGAGACAAAGAAAAAACAGGATGGCAGATTTTAGTTAAGAAAGATATTCTCGGGGATCCCTGGGTGGCTCAGCGGTTTAGCGCCTGCCTTTGGCCCAGGGCGCGATCCTGGAGTCCCGGGATCGAGTCCCACATCAGGCTCCCAGCATGGAGCCTGCTTCTCCCTCCTCCTGTGTCTCTGCCTCTCTCTCTCTCTGTCCATGATAAACAAATAAATAAATATAAAAAAAAAAAAGAAAGATATTCTCAGGAAAAAAAAAAATGCAAGACCCAACAATAATACAACAAAGGACATTAAATAGATTAATGAAAATCAGGTGAAAGCAAAAGGCTTTAAGAAATATACACCATAAAAAAAAGAAAAAAAAAGAAAAAAAGGGAAAAAAAAGAAATATACACCATGCGAACACTAAGCACAAGGCAGCTGGAGTGGCTGCAGTTAGAGAAAGAAAAACAAAAATACTTCAAGACAAGGTGTATTAAACACAGGAAAGATCATTTCAAAGTGATCAAAGGATCACTTCAACAAGAAAATATAACAATCCTAAATGTAGATGCACCTAATAACAGAGCTTCTAAATACCTGATGCACAGTGTGACAGAATTCAAGGCAGTTACATATAAACCCCGCACTAACAGGTTGAGACTTTAACACTTTACTTACTCTCAGTGACAGAACAAGCAAGGATAGACAAGATAACACTATTGACTAACTGGACTCAATTTACATAATACTTCACCTGAGAACAACAAAAAAGAATTACTTTCAAGAAAATGTTGAATATTTACCAAAATCAATCATGATGGGCCATAAAACAATTCTCCATAAATTTAAAAGAAGTCAATCACACAGAATATGTCCTTACAATGGAATTGAGGAACCCACAAATGTTTGGTAATTAAACATGCTTCTAAATAATATAGGAAAGAAAAAGAAAAATGGCAAGAAAAATTGAAAAATATTTTGAATATAGAAAGCTGCACTGGTCTCAAGCTAACAATGGGGAAAAGTCTGATAATCCATAAAATTGTAACTTTTCCTTGAGCCTATCAGAAAGCTGAGGTCAGAAGACAGCCAAATGAGGGCAAGGCCCTTGAAGTGGAGAAGGAATGCACATACACTTCACCCTGGGCATTGGAAGGAGAGGCCACTATACAAGCAGACAGAATAAAAATCAGCCAGGACTTTAATAAACTGTTAAAGGCCACGAGTGAGCAAGCGTATCAGTTTGAAACAGCTGCAGGCCCAGACACAAGAGTACATGGCACTCCATTACAAGCTACTCTATCAGACCTCCACAGTGTTCATGAGGAAGACAAGGGCAAGTCCAGAGACTGAAGAGAATCCAGCTGGGTGGTACAGGCATGAGCAGCAGGACGGTCAGCAGCTGCTGGAGAATAGGCACTGAACAGGTACCACTCTGCTTCCCTAGGCATTTGTCTCCCATCAAACAAAAGCCTCAACAAGCTAGGCAGTGGCAGCAAACACCATTGGCCCACAGCAAAAGCAAAGACACACTGCTTCTGGCAAGGAGTACAGGCCACATCCACTGCCCCTGAGGGAGAGGTAGGAACCCCTCTTAATTCCAGAACACAGGAAAAGACTCACTACTACTGGGGAAGGGGAGAAGAAAGCACCCCCTACTCTGAGATGTGGCTCCTGCAGGGGAAGAAGCAGAGAACTCCCAACAAGACCAACAAGGACACAAAATCAAGTAAAACTGCCATGAGGAGAAGGGGGCAGGGACGATGAAGAATCCCTACGCATGAGGATTGGGCACTCCAGGCCTTCCTGGGGCTAAAGCATGATCCACACAACACAGAGCTGCCCTACTTCAACTATCAGCCTAGCATAGCCACCCCAACAGCCCCCTGGCCCTGGAGAAAGGGCAGGAGCATGGAGGGAAACCCCTCTGAGACACAGGCACGTGGGGCCTGCTGAAGGCTGAGGGTGAACCATGAACACTGAAGAAACCTCTAGAACACCAGCTCCCACGCTAAGCCAAAGGCAAGCACAGCCCATCACTAAGAGGAATGTAATAAATGTGGTCCACAGAAGTAACAATACCAAGATCCAAAATAGTTCAACTCCTGAGTAGGCTGAACAGAGCCCCAATACAAACACCTTGACTGAAGAAAAGGTACACCTGTTCCGAGGTACAAGTATTCTTTACTTCAGTCTTTATTGATCTACAGGTGACATCAAATATTCAATCAAAAATTACAACACTAAAACAGCAAGAAAAAAATCTGAGATGTCAGTAAAGCAGGGCTTATAAGGAATTTTGCACTTTTACAATGCACTTTGAGGCTTCTCCTCAAAGCCTAAAATCAATCCACACTTCTGTCCTAAAAAACTAGAAAAAGAACAGCAAACTAAAACCTATAGTGGAAGAAACAAAAACAAACAAACAAAAAAAAAAAGAGTAGAAATCAATGAAATTTAAGATGAACAGAGGAAAGGCAATGAAGTGAAAAAAAAATTGGCAAATTTTTTGGCTACAGAGATCAGAAACTATGAGGTGCTGTGAAAATATAAGTATTCAGCTGTAAAAAGAAAGATCTATAACAGCATAAAGAATATTGCTTATAAAAGACTAAATATTGACTATATCAATGGGAAAATAAAATTAAAAAAAAAACACTTTTTAAATTTTTAATTAAAAAGTTCAGCTTTTCATCCTGAAATAGCCAGTGTGGAAAGAGGTTTAATATTGGTTTTAAAAATTGTTTTTAAGTATCTAAAAGATGAACAGATACAAATAGTTTTGAGTACAAATATAATTTTTAATTAAAATATTTCTCTTTAACATATAAACTAAAACAGCTCTAACTGCAAATCAAGAGTTTAATTCCAAATCAAAATGAAAATCAGGAACAGCTGGGTGGCTCAGTCAATTAAGCATCCAACTCTTGGTTTCAGCTTAGGTCATGATTTCAGGGTGGTGAGACTGAGCCCCAAGTTGGGCTGCACACTCATTGTGGACTCGGCTGAAGAGTCTCTCCTTTTCCATCTCCTTCCCTGTCTGACCCTCTTGCACACATGCTCTCTCTCTCTCTCTCACTTCTTTCTCTCTCTCTCTCTCTCTCAAATAAATACATAAAATCTTTTAAAATAATAAATATATAAAAATCAGAGTAAATCAAAATGTGATTGGATGATCAAAGTAAATAAATACCAACATGCCCTAATCTCTTGGCAATAGACCAAAATATTAATGAAATGCCAGCTAAAATAAATAGAAATAATGTCCAAAACAGGGAAGACATTCTTCTACAAATGTACTATGTCCCATTTCATCTCCTGCCAAAAAAAAAAAAAAATACAAATACTTCAAAATCTCAGATATAGATTCTTTCCCTAACATTCTTTCTGATTTTCAAAATTCATAATATGTAATATCAAATGTCCTAAAGCCTAAAAAGCCAAGTTTTAAATTTCTTGGCAAAATCATGAACACTAAATAAAACTGTTCATGTTGGATAACATCCTCTTGTTTTCTCTTTTAATTCTAATGAGGTGAGTAGTGTTGATTGTTTTAATATTATTTTCCTTAAGATCTCAAGATATCATGGAGTTAATTACATTTTTCTAGCCTTGTTTGTTTTTATACATGTTTCTTTGTAAAAAGAATTGTTTATCCATGAATCCTCTATTAAAGGTCTATGGCATCTAAAATTTCTCTGAAAGAAGGCAGGCAACATAATTTAACAAGGAAACTATTTATGCTATTATACACAGGGGAACTTTTTTTTTTTAATTTTAACATAATTAACCAGTATTTCTATTGAGAAATATTGATCCAAGATACATTACAAGTGCTTGACAATCAAACAACTTGTTTTTCAGAGATAAACTAGGCATAAATATCATGAAGCCAGGTTAGGTTTTTCACGGTATGTCCTTTTGGTGCCTATTTCTACATTTCACTATACTGCTCTCACAGCTTGGTGCCCCATGTCCTCACGATGACATCTGGATGAGGTTCCCACCATGGCAGCATCCCACCTGGGCCCACTTATACCTGAACCTGTCCTGCCCTATCTCTCAAGCCCCCAGCTGTTATCTGCCATCACAACCTACAAATACCACATCTCTGAAAAACTAAAGAATATTAAGGTCAGAACAACATAATGATTTATGCTTCCTTTGTAAGATATTTTCCTTTTGACATAGGCAACTTCAGCTCCTAAGGAAAGCAGGCAGAAAGGAACTCTTGAGGTGGAAGCTTTCTATTCTCCTGGATCACATAGTAAATGACAATCCATGTGACCTAATTAAATGACAACACTGCTTCGGAATTTGTAAAAATCACACTACAACCTCAAGCACACACACACAAAAAATGTTGAGTTTATGAACCAGAGTCAAGAAAATTGGACCATTGCTTCATATTGCCACTAACTAGTCAAAAACTGTAAAGCAATCACTTTTCCAGTCTGACTCTCAATGACTGTATCTGCAGTGCAAAGGGATGGGATGACACTCCAATGACTCTTGGCAAGAAAACAAAAATAACAATATACTATCAAATATTAGTACAATAGACTTTAAAAAGACTACTAGAACTAATACATCATTAGATAGGGGTCACCTGACACATAATCCTATACAGCAGCAATTAACTACTGAAAATTAGAACTGCTTTATAGTATCATTTACAATAGGACCAAGAAAAACAAAATACCTGTATGTAAACCTAACAAGTACATGTAAGACCCGTATTCTAGAAACTGCAAAACATTGATAAAAAATGAAAGGCCTAAATAAATATGAATATAGATTGCATTCATAGATGGGAGGAAGATTCAATAATGTGAAGACGTCAATTCTCTCCAGTGTTCAAAAGACTCAATGCAAAAAGCTAACTGAATAACTGCATGCAAAAAGGAATGCAATCCATACTTCACAAAATATTAAGAAAAATTTAACTCAAAACAGTTCACAGATCTTAATGTAAAACCCAAAATGTCTATAAAAGCTTTCTATTAAAAAAATAGAAAATCTGCATGACCTTAGGTTTGGCAATGAGTTTTCAGACACAAAGTTAAAAGTATAAACCATAAAAGAAAATGTTGATCAATTGGATTTCATCAAATTAAGAATTTCTGCTGTCTAAATAAAACTGGGAAGAGAATGAAAACACAAACCACAAAAATATCTACAAAACATATATTTGATAAATGACTTACATCCAGAATATAGAGTAGCCCCAAATTCAATAATAAGAAAATAAACAACCCAAATTAGTAAATTGGTGAAAAGATGTAACACTTCACCAAAGAAGAATACTAACAGCAAATAAGCACATGAAAAGATGCTCAATGTAATTAGTCAGGAAGGAAATACAAATTAAAACTACAATCAGATACTAAACACAGAAATTTAACAGATTGGCTAAAACAAAAAATCTGACAATACGAAGTGCTAATAAGGATAAAAGGAACATTCTAATGGTAATGCAACATGGTAAAGCCGGTCTGGAAAACCATTTAGCACCAGTTTCTTAGAAAACTAAACGCACACCATAGGACCTTGCAATCCCATTCCCAGATATTTACAGCAATGAGATTTCTATCCCATTTGTTCATAATCTCCAAACACTGGAAACATTCCATACATATATCCCTCACCTTGGGAACGTATACACAAACTGTGGTGTATCCACACCATAGCACACCGCTCATCCATTCTACCACACCCCCAACTTTTCCTTATTTTCACTGATAGCATTTTGACCTGCTTCCCACTTCATTATCAGGGTTACTATTAAGCTGTAAGAAATTTACCTCAGAGCTGAAATGCTCCCATTCACACTTATGAGTCACCATTTCAACAGAGTCAGTGAGATATTTTGAACTCTGCACATCATATCTGATGATGTACCTCTACTTGCCATTTATTTGTTGTGTGTTCTTTTGACTAGTGAGTATCACATTCTGTTTCACATCATATAACTGAGAAAAAAAGCTTCTAATACATGTATTTTCAAGGGCAATCACTTCTTCATGTAAGTAAGACAATGACCTCCAAGGGTCCAAGGGTGTAACTAAACTTGAAGAGTAAAGATGTTGAGAAGCCATGTGGAATTTTGTGGAATTCACAGAGAAACAAATGTTTTCTAAAAGATTATTTTTGATGGTCTTTTAAAAATAATTATTTATTTAGAATTTATGAAAGTCCAGGTCAGTTGTAACATCCTTCAAAATTAATTTGTTTAAAAGCCTGATCTTTTAAATTCAGAAGAATAATGTATATTTAAAGTATTCTATAATTACTATAAAAGTATTAATTAACAGTGGTAAGAAGAATAAGCTATCTATGCACTATAAATATAAGGTAAAAGAATCATTTTCATGACATTTCTGAAACCATATGATGTTAGGTGGATCATAACATTAGTACTTTTCTTTGAAACCTTATATAATTACTAATCTTTTTAATTTTTAAACTGAGTATTGACTTTGTAATAAATGAATGCAAGTAGAATTCCAAATCTAAAACAGTCTGAGTTATACTGACCATTAGCACTAATTTACAAAGAGACATATATAGATATTGCTTTAATAGTACCTTGAATTATCTTTCTGTTTAATGTCTTATATAACGCCACAATTTTTCATAAGGCAAAGAAACACATATAATTCACTATTTCTCCCTGATTTCCAAAACTATTAAAAGGGTAATACAATGAATCTCTTCAGTCCTAGGTGGCCCTTAATACAAAGCCTTCCTTCATGACCTTCTAGGCTGAGCACAGCCAGACACTCTTGCCCTCAACACTTCTGACCCGCTCCCTCCCTCCTGAGGTCCTTCCTCCTGAGGGCACACCACCATTCCAGGTACTACATGTTTTCATTTTCATCCTCCTCATTGTCTGTATGTCCCACTCAATTGCAAACTCCATGGGAGCTGATGAGTTTGTCTGATTACTAATGTATCCTCAGTGTTTACAAGAGTGCTACCACCTAATCAATCTCAATAATTATTTTTTAAATGACATATTTTACACATTTACATTGTTAAAAAACTTTTAACTCACCATTTTGCAAACATCCTATCATGGAACTCTTCTCTCACTGAACATCTATAACAACAAGGGTTTATATCTCTTTTATAGTAAAGTGCTGGTGCTAGATTGTGTCACAGACTTAATCCCATGTCCATGTCCATTGTTTTTAACTTCACAAGTTATGAAGAACCATGACAGATTTTCCAATAAAAATGAGATAGAATTGGGTACGAATTAGGAATGAAAACAGAATTAGGGTTTTACATCTTGTAACAATATAGTGGACAGATTGGATCGGGAAGGAAAGAAGGAAAAGAGGAAGAAAATAGAACAGGCCAGGATAGGATCATAAAGACCTAATCTTGGGCAGTAGCAAAGGAAATGGCCCAATGTGATGAAAAGTTTACAGAAAACATGGGTAAGGGCAGCCCTGGTGGCACAGCGGTTTAGCGCCGCCTGCAGCCCGGAGTGTGATCCTGGAGACCCAGGATCGAGTCCTGCGTTGGGTTCCCTGCATGGAGCCTGCTCCTCCCTCTGCCTGTGTCTCTGCCTCTCTCTCTGTGTCTCTCATGAATGAATGAATGAATGAATGAATGAATGAATGAATAAATAAATCTTTTTAAAAAAAGAAAGAAAACATGGGTAAACATAACCTCATGCTGGGTGGCAGAAGCACCAGAGTTACAGGGGTTCACAAAGTTTCTACCATGAGTAAGCAGGTCACACATTTAGTATAAACTGGGAAACAGATAAGATGAAGATTTCAGAGAATATGATACTGGATTTGGTTTATCTATTGACTTGGAGAAGACCAAAGACTATTAAGGGAAAGAATTCTGTACCCAGATTTCCCAGAAAGTTTAAGACTATAGAAGTATAAGAAGAACCTAAGTTAACAGTCTAAAAAAAGTCAAAATTCAAGGAAGCAAGGAAAAACTAAGTGCAGCCCAGTGATTGGAAGGCTAGTCTGTTTGTCTGCATTGTATCCATATCTACACATGACCCACTTGGCAGAAAAAAATTGAAAGGATTTTTACAAGGCACCTTTCAAGATGCCTTTGGAAACCGGTAAATAAACAAAATCCAAGGATCCTTGCCCTAAGGAGAGTCAGATTACAAAACAAACAACAAACAGGACTAATAAATAAATTAAGGAGTAAGTTACAATATGATCAGTGCTAAG
The DNA here is from genome assembly GCF_048164855.1 of Canis lupus baileyi. Taxonomy (NCBI): domain Eukaryota; kingdom Metazoa; phylum Chordata; class Mammalia; order Carnivora; family Canidae; genus Canis; species Canis lupus. Next base: position 5,463,523 of record NC_132838.1, read on the forward strand.
CCAAAGAGCAGACTAGAATAAGGGAAGCCAGGAGGACCAAGCTGAGGTAGTGTGAGGTAGTAAACAGGGTAAGCAGGGTAGGTCACTGAGAAGGTGGCGTTTGGGGATGGTCTCAGAGGAGGTGATGGTATCAGCCAAACAGGTACATGGGTCAAGAACATTTCAGTGAGTCCCCCTAGTAGGGCTCAAACATAGGAGACAGCATGCTCTACATATTCAAGACAAAAAAGAAGCCAGCATGGCAAGGAGCAGAATGAGCCAGGTAGGGTGCCAGAGGAGGTAGGTGCACCCAGAGACATGGGGTCCGAGACCATGGAGGGAACAGCAGTGACTCAGAAAACATGCTAGGCAGAGGTGTGACACAAACTAAGTATGTTTCCAAAGGATCAAAATGGCTACAGAGCTGAGAACAGACCAGAGGCAGCAGAAGAAGGGAGAGACCTGCCAGGGACTAAGGCAGTAATCAAGGAGATCGGGGACGTGGATCCACAGCCACCACAGACTAGGAACAGCTGGATTCTGAATATATTCTGAACACAGAGTTGATCACATCTCTTCCTATGGGTGTTTTAATACCCATGTATTAAGACCTCAATTCTGAATTCCTCTTACTAAAGCCTTGATATCAGAATATGTTATACTCCATATTCCTTTAAAAGGGCAATAGGCAATTATAACAGCAATAATAATCTTTCTGCTACCATTACAACTGTGACTTATATTATAAATGCCTAATTTGAAGAAAAGAGAAACAGCTAAAAAAATTCTAAGCTACAAGTTTAAAATTATTTTTACAGTGAAAAATATATGATCAGTGCCATACTGACTTTACATTTAACAAAAAAAAAAACAAAAACAAAAACAAAAAAAAGGAAGAAGAAGAAAGCAAGCAAGCAATGAATATGTTTAAGGTGATCAGTTTTTTCAAAATCCCAATTAAATGAAGTGGCAAGGAAACACAGATTTATAGTCCAGCACACATGCTCCAAAGGCCGTAACTATTACAGGAAGGGACACCATCTGCTGACTCATTGGTGGGGGATTTCTTAGGGAGCTTCAAAAGGTAAAATTACTAAATAATAAAAGTTAGAACTTACTTTAAGCTAACTCCTTAAACAAAGAAGCCACCTTTACAATCTACAGAAGCTTCCAGTAAACTTAGCTCCTCTCCAGGTTCTATGAACTATGATTAAACTTGGTCCAAAGGAGTTGTTGTTTTCCAAATCATGCAAAAATGATGCCATTTACACAATACTCAGTTTGTGATATGCAGATTCTCAAGAAAACTCTCTGAAGAGCAAAATTCTTTCCTTACTGAACTGTTCTGAAAATTGAAAGCTACTGAGCAGTTTGGTAATACTAAACAGTAGATACGAAATAAGTAAAATTTATCCAGAGTATTTTCAATAAATAAGTATTCATCTTTTTATATGGTAAGAATTAAGCAATCAGTAAAAAGTTTTTATATTTCTTTTGAAATTTAACATTAGAAGTTAAATACTCTGAGAAAAAATGCTTTTATCTTGAAGCTCTTTTTAAACAAATTACAGAAGCATATACAAATTTCCCAATATCTTAAGGAAAAAAATTTGTTACTCTGGAAAAACACAGTCCTCACTTTTTTCTTTTAGAAACTTTAGAAACCTCTGAAAAAATCTACAAAACTCCTCATGTACTATTCATCTATGGGGCTCAAAAATAATTACTTAGCATCTTTTATAATCCAGATTTTACAGAAACTTGTTAAAAGCAGGAGACCAAGTTTTGAACAAACTAGTGTATGATATTACAAAACGTTACAGCACTAATCACCACAGTTCTATGATTTCCACTACAAAAATATCAAAGCAAAATAGCTGTCAAAGGCATAAATTAAATCAATTTCAAATTGAACAGAAAATTATTTCCTATTTTCCAAAGGCACTGATTTGGAGTGATCTTAAACCTCTGGAAAAGAATTCCTCAATTTTCAAAAATTCTGAAGTCTAATTACAAGTAATTATAGCTTTTCATTTTCAACATGATGAAATAATTTGATTCTTTTTACAAGAGGTCTGGTTTAGCTCAAAACAGACAAGTGCTTCTGCACTGAGTTAGTACACAAAGACAATAAGGATCATTCTCAATAGAAAATCAGGGCTACATACATGTTGGCCATAAATCATAAATGCTGTATTCAAGCAAAAAAAACTTTGTATGTTCTGCAAACACAACTCATTCACTAAGAGGAATGAGACAAAGCCAACAGCCCACTATTAGATTTGGCTTTAAAATAAGAATAGTGCAAGAGAATAAAAGAAGCACTGCATAGTATCTCAAAATACAGACATAAGTGTTCTTCAGAGGAAAAAAAAAATTCAAACCTTTCTTATTCTCTGTTTAGTCAAAGAAACCAAACACAAATCATCCCACAGCAAATGATAACTGTTAGTTTTAAATGCTTAATATCAGATCTAATACTTGTCCCAGAATAATCCTATTTCTATGAAAAATTAAATGGAATCCTATAAACCAAATAAGATATTCTAATTGCAAAAAATAAATAAATAAATAAAAGAATAAACTAATTCAAAAACTTCAGTTTCTGACAGCAATAAATACTTTTGCCCTGCAAAATTTGCAATGCTGCACATTTTTCCACCTTTTGCTTTATAAAGTGCCTTTTGCTGATGACTCACATTTCCAGTGATTTGTTATATGCTATTAGAACAAAAGCTCCATAAAACTGCTTTCTACCCTGACCTTACACACCTGGTTACAATTACATCTTCAGAAAGCAAACCAGTAGTTTAGCAAGGACATGCTAACAAAAGCTGACCAATCAACAAGCAGAAGCAAATATTAGAGCCCACCCACTCAAAATTCTGAAAAAGAACTCACCATATATTTCCTACAAACACGAATGTGTACACTCAAACACATAGGGTATACACACACAACAGCCATCATTATTATGACACAGTAACAGAGCACAGATCACCAAGTTGTAAAATGCTCCTGTCAAGACAAAAGTTGACCAAGTCAATCCACAAGAGATTTTTCTAGTAAGTGCCATTAGAAAAAAGAGTAAACTTGTCTTTTAAAACTGTGAGCCAAAAAAAAAAAAAAAACCACCACCAGAACTTTAGATAGAAAAACAGTGTAGTCATTGTAATATACGTGACTTCAGGATATTATGAAGCTCTTATATTACATCAAATAAGAAACCAACTTGGCTAGAGTCCAAGATAGAATCATAATAACCAAATTCTCAGTTGCAGTAAGTTCTGACCAAAAAAGGGGGCTCTGATCATTTCCAGTTATCAGCTTCCTAAAGCACCTTACAAAACTGTAGTAGGCTAGAAACATCAAGCCAAGTAATTCCAGAGCTGTATGACCATACTTAAAAAAAAAAAAAAAAAAAAGGAAGTGATCAACTTATCCCATTGACAGAAAGAGTGAGGCAGATCCACTTCTCTGAAGCTAAATGAAGTCATCCCATGTCTTAAGAATGCTGTAAGGAAAGGAAGACCACCTGTGTCCTGCTCTAAAGATCTTCAGGAATACTTACCATCTCCTTTCTGACCTCGCTTCTCAAAGTAAAGAGGTAGGTCAATGGGCACTTTGGATACCTACTTGCTTTGTGTTAAGTTAGGTCCCACCTAAGAATCTTTAATGCACCTGACTCCTCCTTCAATAATTGAGGACTTCCACAAATGCAAATGTATTTTTTAATTTAAAAATATACCTTCCTCCTCCTGTCATAAAACATCAGTGTTCTCATCTATCATACAACAAACTTGGGAAGAATATTTTCACTACTTCAAATAGTGAGGACAGCTGGGGGACCCAATCTAGGTACATTTCCTCTCTGGGTGGGTGTGGCAACATAAGTTCAAATATTTTCAGCAACTGATATGGCTATATGCAATTCTTATTTAAGGAAGTTCATTCTATGTCCTTGAAATATGTTCAACTTATGTCCTTTTAAATGTTTGTGGGGCAGCCCCCATGGCCCAGCGGTTTGGCGCCGCCTTCGGCCTGGGGTGTGATCCTGGAGACCCGGGATCGAGTCCCACGTTGGGCTCCCTGCATGGAGCCTGCTTCTACCTCTGCCTGTGTCTCTGCCTCTCTCTCTCTCTGTGCCTCTCATGAATAAATAAAATAAAATCTTAAAAAAAAAAAAAAAACTGTGTTTTTTTACTTACTCTAAGGTTCTGAAGCATTAAGTGCGTCATTATCTGATTACTCTTGTTAAAAAAAAAAAAACCTGCCAATTGTAAAAATGGGAAATTTCAAAGCATTTCATATATATGGTAGTAATATTTCTCACCATGGAAAGTGGGAATTCTTATTTGACAAACCATGAACAAATTATCTCCAGGATGGGAATCTTTAAAGAGGAGTAAAGCTGTTCTGATGATGTCATATGCTGCACGTTTCCTCAGAATGCATCTGACATTGTAAGATAATATACAACATAATATAAATGTGAGGTTTATGACACAACACCCCAAACACATGAAAAATTTATAATTTGAATATCCAGAGGGCATATGAGGTATTTTTTTTTTTTAGATACCTGGTTCACCTGGGTTTCTGTGTGTGCACCCCACAGGACCAGGCACACTGTCTCTTCACATTTGTGCCCAGGGTCAAGAGCAGCATGAAAAACAATGAATCGTGCATGTCTGTTGATTTGCACTGAGGTTAAGACTTAAATTCTCTTAACTATGTTTATTCATAAAAAAAAAATAAAAATAAAAAAAAATTTTAAAAAGGGATCCCTGGGTGGCGCAGCGGTTTAGCACCTGCCTTTGGCCCAGGGCGCGATCCTGGAGACCCGGGATCAAATCCCACATCAGGCTCCCGGTGCATGGAGCCTGCTTCTCCCTCTGCCTGTGTCTCTGCCTATCTCTCTCTGTGTGTGACTATCATAAAAAAAAAAAAAAAATTAAAAAAATTAAAAAATAAAAAAAAAACTTGTTTATGTTGTGACCACCTGAAATCATTAAAAAAAAAAAAAAAAAAAAAAAGGTAAGCACTGCCTGAAAACCACTGAGTGCTTAGATTTTAAATCTCCAGTGTTGACAATAAATAAGCACAAACACTTTGGCTCTTATAATATTTAACTTAAGATGAACATTATATTTCATGTTTTTAATATAAGTTTTAGAAATAAAAACAGCCAGTGTGGTGGGGTAAACACTAAGAATTATAATAGGTCTGGGGCTTCGGATTCCTTTCAAGACTATCAATCTAAGAAAGAAACTGCATCAACTCCAAGTTGTAAATTTGATTTTAAACTAACTTCAGCTATCACTTCTTACATTTGCCAAAAATAAAATAATAATAATAAAGTGAATTATATTCGAATGTCAAACAGAATGCACCACATATAACGTGCACTTTCATCCTCTATTATGAGGAGAAAGTGTGTTTATCAGTTCTGAAGAGAATTCTTTGGGGACCGAAGAAACCCCCTTCACTTTTCCCCTGATTTTCTGAACTACATACCATGAATGAAAATGTTTTAAATAAGAAAGATATGCATGTAGGAAAAGCGTCTAAAACACTTTCAATGTGAAAAGATCTCAATCTGTACATGCAGTAGTACAAGGAAGGGTCTGGCACTCATAAGAATCAGACCTCATCTAAAATACTGGACTACAGTGTTTGGGTGGCTCCATGAGTTAAGTGTCTCAGGCCATGATCTCAGGGTCACGAAATGGAGCCAGGCATTGGGCTCCATGCTCAGCATGGCATCTGCTTGAGATTCTCTCTCTCCCCTCCTGCCCCTCCCCCTACTCGCATGCACACCCACACACACTCATATACACATACATACATACATACATACCTACATAAATAAATACTGGACTACTCTAGAAAGCAAAGGACACTGGAAAAAATAAAAACGTTTCCTAAGAAGTATTAAAGTATAAAGTGGAAAAAAAAAACATGCAGAGCCACTGAAAGAATCAGAAAAGGACAATGCTGAGGGCAGAATGAATGATAATCAACTTCCAATGTTTAAAGGATCATCCCATAGAAGAGGAATCATGCTTGCTCTGTTTGAGTCCTATGTGTAGCAACACAAAGACATATGATTGGGAGATGCAAAGAAGCAAATTCCTAGGAGGAAAATTTTGTAAGAAATAATCAAAAATAGAATAGGTTTCCTTAAGAAGTAGTACATTTCCAATCTAGCAGGAACTTCAGGATATTCAAGGAGGTACTGTGCAATCATTAGAAGAACGCTATGCATTCCCTGACAAATTTTCCAATCTTTTACCTACACATGCAATGAGCAACCATTTATTTCATGCCCACTGCATTAGGCACTGCTCTAATGATTGCAGACACAAAAATCAGAACCAGAATTCACTTACAGACAAGTACACAATAAAAAGGTAACAGAGTTATGTTGGATAAGTCTAGTTTTAAAACACAGTAAGACATCCTGGAACACCTGGGTGACTCAGTAGTTGAGCATCCACCTTCAGGTCAGGTTACAATCCCAGGGTCCTGGGACTGAGTCCTGCATCAGGCTTCCTGCAAGGAGCCTGTTTCTCCCTCTACCTGTGTCTCTGCCTCTCTTTGTGTGTCTCTCATGAATAAATAAATAAAATCTTAAAAAAATACAGTAAGATATCTTAATACAAACACTGAGGAGCTAAAGAAAATACGGGCCTAAGGCTCACAGGATAGGGTAGGCCTATATCACGGATTCTATGAATCAGTCACTGCTAGATAGCAATGAAAAGTCTTTTTAAAAACTAGTGCCTCTCTCTGTGTCTCTTTCATGAAAAAATAAAATAAAATCTTGAAAAAAAAAACTAGGGATAAAATTAATTGCTCCTATATCCTTAGCTCTTATGCAAATTCTAGTCAAGCAGTTAACAAGATAGTCAGAAAGATTGTTCTTCTAGGTAACAACAAGAGAAAGCATAGCTTCTTACTTGCTGATCCCCATACATAACATCTCCCCATCTCCTATTCTAGCCAACACTCTGCTTAATTTTGTCTAAACAGGCTTCAAAAATGTTCTCTTCAGCATCTCTGAATTTTACTATATAGCTTACAAGTAAAGCACAAATAAAACCCTGACATCACTTTCCAAAAAAATTATTCATATACACACACACACACACACACACACACACACACACATATATATCCATCTTGTCTCAACGTTTTGTAGGTGTATATATTTATATCAATCTTCTTTTAGTCACCTAATTCCCCATTCACCAAGAAAAAGGGGAATAAATTCCTAATCTGTTTAATATTTCAAAAAATACATTTCACAACTAAGTCAAATTTCTGAAATGTTGAAATTCACATAAGATCAAACTGTAGGAGAGCTGCTAATTTCGAACCTCATAATTTGAACTAACCCACAGTGAAAACAGCTAAAAACACTGGATAAAACATGAAAAATGTGTGACTAAAGACTGAAGATTTAACAAAAGACTGAAAAATTATGTGTTCAGGACCTGAGGGGAAAATAGAGGTTCATGACAATAAACTCATGAAGATAAAACTGGCATTTGGGGCTCCTTCTTTCCTACAAGTATCTACAATTCAGCAGAGGATGGCAGAGAGGCCAAATGTGCTTCTCACAGCCACCAGGACATCAGGAGACAGAAACTGGAGTCCAAGGCATGTAGGAGAGGAAGGAAAGGGCAACTCCCCTAGGAACACAATTCACATAAGGCTGAACCCCAAAGAGCTGTACTCCAAGAGCATGGTAAACCAGAGGGGAAAGGTGGTCAAAGTCCTACAGCTTACCTCAAGTTGTAATAACCTATGCAATTAAACTGAGATGATTGTAGATGGCTAATATCCATATCACCAGCTATGTGGCAGAAGCTAATATAAACCCTTACTGGAGGAAAATCTCAAGTTATTGCTAATAATTCTGTTAATAAAATGTCCATCACATTATAAAAATAAGCAACACAAGAAGAAAAAAAAACCAACAAAACAAATTTTAAAAACCAACAGAAACAACAGGAAACAGAAACAGAATCAAGGCTGTAATACTGGACTATCAGAAAGAGACTTTAAAATAATGACCCTTGCAAAGTTCAAGGGCAGGGATTGGTAAAATTCATCTGAACAGCGCCAGGGATTAAGTATTTTAGGTTTTACAAGCCATATAGTCTCTGTCATAACTACTCAAGTCTACCTATAGTTCTATATCCAGCAAATATATCATTCAAAATTAAGGGGAAAAAATCATATATACACGTGTATATATAAAAAATGAGGGGCCCCTGGTGGGCTCAGTCAGTAGTACATGCAACTCTTGATCTCAAGGTTGTAAGTTCAAGCCCTACATTGGCTGTAGGGATTACTTAAAAATGAAATCTTAAGAAAAAAAATTCTCAGATGAATAAAACATGAAATAATTCATCACTGACAAGGCACACACTAATTAAAACACAAAAGGGTAACTCAAATAAAAATTCTTTAGTAATAAAACACAAAAGGGGGGGCAGCCAGGGTGGCTTAGCGGTTTAGCGCTGCCTTTGGCCCAGGGCGTGATCCTGGAGTCCTGAGATCAAGTTCCGCATCGGGCTCCCTGCATGGAGCCTGCTTCTCCCTCTGCCTGTGTCTCTGCCTCTCTCTCTCTCTGTGTGTGTGTGTCTCTCTGTGTGTGTGTGTGTGTGTGTCTCTTTCGTGGATAAACTTAAAAATCTAAAAAATTAAAATTAAGAAAAAAAACACAAAAGGGTATTTTTCAGAAAGAAGGAATTCTGTCATAAATAGCTCAAGAGACACAGAAGAAATGAAGAGATAACTAGATAAAGGTACGTGAATACTGCCTGCATAAAACAACAGTCTCCACTAGATCTCCAAGATAGAAGGGAATGAGGGAGGAGGCCCCATGGCCCGCTCAAAGCCCTATAAGAGGAACTGTTCAGTCCACTTAATTGAACAGCGGAAAAATGCAGGAGAGGAAGTCAGTTTCTTGAACAGCTGCCCCATCAAATTATGCCACGGCCTTCCTGAGTGTCCTTGCCTGGAAAAATATCCCAGAGATACTACTGACTTATTCTTTCAAATGATACTCTTTCACACATATACTTGATGGCAAACAGGACAATAGCATATGAGAAAACTTATGCTCTGAAACCTGTGAGTTGAAAAGTGATTCAGAGGTGGTGGATCCTGATTGTGAAAGTTTTAGAAATGTACTCTACTTACAGATTTTATTTTCATGTAAGCAAAAGAGTAATATCTTTTTAAAATTATCTAAACTAGAGGTGCCAAGTATGCAACTCTTAATCTCAGAGTCATGAATTTGAGCACCATGCTGAGTGTAGACTACTTAAAAAAATAGTCTAAACTATGTCTAATTGTTTAATACATATAAAAATTCTGATAGGAAAATATAAACAAAAGATTTAAATTTTTATGTTGTCAGTAGATATAAAACATCTACAGAATTAAAATGCTTGACAACAATGGTTTAGTCATAGGAAAGAAAATGACTGGGACTGAAGTGTTCAAGGTTCTGCACTATGTACACAGGAAATAAGATAACCACTTAAGATTCAACTTTGATAATCAAGGAAGCAATACTGTAATCACTACATAACCACTAAAATAAAAGTAAAAAAGGGTAGAACTTCAAAGTCCATTGGGGTCAAAGCTAAAATAATACAAAAAACTATCCAAAATAATAATAATAAAATAAAGAAAGGGAAGAAAGCAAAGAGCAAAGGACAGAGAATAGGAAAGACAAATAGAAAGCTTTTTCTCCCATTTTTATATGTCCCTTTAACATTCTGCATTATATTGTATTCATTTTGTTTGTCCCTATTTCCCATATTAGACACGTATCTCTGTTTTCTTCTTAATGTCAGAACATAGAAAAACACATGCCCTCAATAAAACTCAGTAAGTGAAAACCCACTATGCAGGAGGGTAATGTTTAAAAGGCTGCAGATACAAAAGTCAATAATTCCTGCCCAGAGGGACCTTACAAGTTGAGTGGGAAGGTACCAACAATACAGAAGGGTATAAAAACACAAAATACTTTTAAATTACACCATGAAGAAAATTATAAGGCCATGTGAGAAGTAGGTGGTCAAGAGAAGGCAATTAAACCAGCACCCCAATGTCAACAAAGAAGTCAATGACACTCTCACCCCAACCCTCAGGCAGAAACAGGGCTGGCAGGTTCAAGGCCAATGTGGGTAATGAGTATTGAGGATGGAGGTGGAAGTAGGAGAAAAATTCAGGGAAGCAAATGAAGGCACTATTTTGACCTAAAGTCTGAGATGCCTTCAGAATATTCGAGCAAACATTAAAAATAACAAGTCTGGTCCTCAGGAGGAAAAAAAAAAGGAAAGGAAAGGAAAGGAAAGATAAGAAAAATTAAAAAATCAGGGCTAGAGATATCAACTTGGAGGACTGGCACTGAGATAGTTTTTAAAGCCATTACATTAAAGGATGTCACCCAAAAAGAAAGTATGAATCAGAGGCTGGCATATTATAACACTCAGGCCAAATGCACCCTGCCCGTGGTTTCTGAAATAGGGTTTTATAGGACATAGCCACAAGCAGTCATTTACATGTTGCCTATGGCTGCTTTCACACTACAATGCTGAGCATGTAGGACAAGAGACCATGTCGCCGATGAAGTCCAAAACATTTACTATCTGGCCCTTAGAAGAAAAAATGTAATGATGCCTGGTATGCACAGATGAGGGACTAGATACCAGAACCCATGTGGGATGGGGGCCACTCCAAGTCAGGCAGAGGTAGGGAGCAAGCAAAGGGTGTGTGAGGAGCAGAAAGTGAGGCAACAAACAAACCAACACTAAAACACCCCAGTATCACAGAAGTCAAGAAACAAGTAGGACAAACTGGAAAACCGTCTTGAATACTGACCACTGAACATGGTAGCACAGCAATAATTGGTAATACACTCAGAATAGTTTCAGCTATTCAGAGAAGTTGCCAAGTGAAGCAGTAAAACTCAAACACTGGTTTCATGTTTCATAACCCTTTGCTCCCTTGCCCTAACTCCAACCTGAATCAAAACAGGACTCAATAATTGTGGGGCATTTTTGCATAGTTGTTCTTGTTGTTTCCTTAGAAGCCTGGGAGCAGACCTGCTCTCAGGAGAAGGAAGAAAGGAAACAGAGAGTTAAGGTTTGCCCATTTCCATGGTATAAACACTCCCAATTTCAAGCTACTAACCGTATTGTCACCTAACTCAGAAAATCCCTGCATATCTAACCACCAGATGTCCCTAGCCACCACAAGCTAGCCGATTCAGCTTCAGCACATATCTCAGGGGAGTGGTAGACAGAGGACATTGCTAGGAACATACTAGGTGGTGACAATGTGAAGACAGCACCTACAGAAGGGTTGAAACAGAAGCCAGAGACTCCCCAGAAGTATAAAAGTTAGCTGAATACTCATGCAAGTGAGGCAAAGCACCAAAACTTGAAGTAGAATACATCGTATTTAATTCTTCATTAAATCCATGTGTTACAGGGCAGCCCAGGTGGCTCAGCGGTTTAGCACTGCCTTCGGCCCAGGGCCTGATCCTGGAGTCCCAGGATCGAGTCCCATGTCAGGCTCCCTGCATGGAGCCTGCTTCTCCCTCTGCCTGTGTCTCCACCTCTCATTCTCTCTCTGTGTCTCTATGAATAAATAAATAAAATCTTAAAAAAAAGAAATCCATGTGTTACAGAGATCTTAGCTTCTGTGAGGACTGCTTACACCTTTAAGATTATAGGTACATATTTTCTAGAATACATTAATAGCTTCCATAAATGGTAGGTCAGAGGGCATTGATGACATATGTAAATATTTGGAACCATGTGTCCTAACTAACAATTTACCTATGTATGCTATTATAAAACTTTAGGTAAATAACAATGGATCATGGATACAAAGGTGAATGTAAAATGCAAGGATATTTAAATTACAATGAAACAGGTCTTTTTTAATCCTCAGGATGTTTATACTAAAGCAAACCCTGTAATAAATACCTATTGACTTTCTATGGTCTCAAGGAAACATGTGGGTAATCTAGATGTGAACAACATACTGCCAGCAGCAGGCAGTAGAAGGAGCGCCCAACAAGGTCCAGGTCTTAATCCCCAGAACCTATCAACATGGAACCTTACACGGCAAAAGAGACTTTGCAGACATGATTAAATTAACGATCCTGCTATAGTCATAGATTATCCAGAAGGGCTCAATGTCAAGATGTCAAGAGTCCTTATAAGTGAAATAGGGAGAAAGAAGGGTCAGAGTGCATGAGATTTGAAGATGCTACTCTGCTGGTTTTGAAAAGGGAAGACATGGACATCACCCAAGAAATGGGAGCAGCCTGCAGCCTCTACAAGCTGGAAAGGCAAGGAAATGGATTAGCCTCTAGAGCTCTAGAAGAAACCAAGTGCACTGACACGTTCATTTTAGCCTGGTAAAACTCATTTTGGAATTCTGATCTCCAGAACTGCAGGAAAATAAACGTATTGTTTCAACGGCAATAGGCACTCACCCACCAATCCTATGCCTCCTCTCATGGCACCAACACAGGAAAGCACGTCCATCTACACAGGGACTCCACGCAAGGAACAACGGAGACAACTAAAGAGACAGCACCCACCCTAATACCCGGTACATCCCAATAAATAATAAGAGACCTTTTCCATGTAATAATAAGAGATCTAATAATATAATAAAGACCCTTTCTTCTCCTCTGCTTATACTCTTCCAATGTAGGCAGAAGTGCCAAAAAAAAAAACAACATAAACTGGGGAAGAAGGTAAGAAAATATTAGAATCTATTATTCCTCTTCTCATACCATATTTCTTTCCCTTTATTTCCCTGCTGTAATTCAAGGCAGAATCTTTTTATTTTTTTTTTTTTAACGATTTTGTTTATTCATGAGAGACACAGAGAGAGAGAGGCAGAGACACAGGCAGAGGGAGAAGCAGGCTCCATGCAGGAAGCCCGATGTGGGACTCAATCCCAGGTCTCCAGGATCACACCCTGGGCCGAAGGTAGGTGCTAAACCACTGAGCCACCACCCAGATCCCCTCAAGGCAGAATCTTAACAGAAATAAAAAATTATTTTTTTGCATATTTTCTGGAAGCCTAAAAATCTATTTAGAAAAAAGCATGTATTGTCTTAAATGCCTTAAAAGCCATGAATTTTTGTTATTTTTTAAGCTGCTGTTTATTCAACATACAACATATGAAGAATATTCAACATATTCTTCCATACAGATTCACCTCAAGCCAACCTTGAGTGCTTGACATGGGACTTGAACTAGTATCTTTCAGGCACTGTACTAGTCAGGGTTCCCCAGAAAAACAGAACCAGTGGCATATATATAGATTGTGACCTAGAAGGAGATTTATTATAGGAACTGGCTCATGCAGTTATGAAAGCCATGAAGTCCCCCAAAGTGCTGTCCGCAGGCTAGAAGCACAGGAAGCCCAGTGGTGTGATTCTGTCCAACTTCAAAGTCCCAAGAACCAGGAGTTCTAATGTCCAAGGCACAAAAAGATGGACAATACAGCTCAGTAAGAGAGCAAATCTGCTCTTCCTTCTTCTTTTCACTCTATTCAAGGGCCCTCTACAGATTGGGTGATGCTCACCAACATCAGGGAGAGCAGACCTCTCTACTCAGCCTATAGAGTCAAACGCTAATCTCTTCCAGAGACAGGAGCCCGTGAGAAGGGGGTTGCCACTGCAGAGGCTGGAGAAAACAAGGAAGTGCACACGTGGCCTTTGAGAAGAAGGGCCTGTGTCTTCTCGACCCACAGAGGTCAGCGGGAACTGTGGGTAAGGATGTCACCTACCAGAATCAACAGCATGGGAGGAGAGAAAAGAGGACAAATAGCGAAGATCTGGCTCCCTCTCACAAGAGCAGTTCCAAAGCTAAAAGGAGTTAGAATGTAGCTGTGTAGGACATGCACCCCTCGAACAACTACAGAGAAGGCAGTGGAGTAAAGCACACTGGAGTGTGACTGGAATGAGAGCAGGATCCTCTACTGACACATCTGTTGCATACAGAACACTTAAAACTAAAATGAATGAATTCATAATATGTGGTAAACCAACACAGGTCCACCCACACTCTGTGAAATGAGGAATGTTTCAAGAATCTAGTTCTTCAGCAAAGTCCTAAAAGGAAGAAACCACTGCACATCAGAACAGAAAGAGCAATTTCATGCACGGAGACAATCAATGGTAAAAAATAATAATAATAAAACATTTAAAAAAATCCAAGGATCCCTTGTTTGCAGATCACATTTTCCATTTTTGTAAAATCCAATCCATGTATTCTAGGTCTACAGTAAGCACTGGGTACTTCAATGTGCTTAAATAAATAGCAGTCAACTACTGACAGGGAGATCGCATGTGGGGGCAACGAGAAGACTTGTCTGACTAATGCGGAGAAGTCATTTTGAGAACAGCAATGAATGCGGACTAACCTCAAGGGCTGGACTTATGCACACAGATCTCAAGGCCACTGAAACATAACTCTGATTAACAGAACAATCCAGTAAGGTAAAAATTCCCAGAAGATGGAAATCCTTCCTATTACATTTCTGATGAGCCAGCCAGCCCCAAACACTGGGAATAAAGACAATGACTATGAGGAACAAGGCAAGCATTTTGATAAGCCCATGCCACGATGGATTTCTCAAAGTCAAGTGAATAGAATGGTGACAGGGTACGTGAAAGCAATCTTTTGTTCACAGGTTAAAGCACTTAAGCATAGTTTAAGTCCATCTATAACAAAGTAACTCCCTATCATTAACAAAGGCACTTGGGACAGCATACTCTACAGTAGCCTCCCACCACTCCGTATAATGCCCAGAAGTCTGCACTCCCAAGGTACACAACCTAGAACCACAGAACAGATCGGGATCACCTTATCAAGACCATCTGATATGGGTAACTATGAGCTTTGACCATCAGAGTTGAATCTCAGCTCTAACAATGAACCAATATACCTGATTAAAGCCACTTCACCTAAGTCTTGATTTCCTTTTCTCGAATCTAGAAATAAAAATGCTATCCTTATGCAGCAATCATAAGGTCTAAGTGCAACAATACACGTACAAGATGAGTAAGCTACCAGACACTGGGAACGTTCATAAATGTAATGGCTGTGGTACTGCTGCCGCCCTAAGCCGTCCATCATGAACAGCGCTATACCTAGAAATCGGGTGAGTGGCTATAATTTCCATCCAGTCATTAAAGCTAAATGTACAAGCAGAAAACTGAAGTGACATTCAAGACTAGCAGACTATTTTAAACTTAATGCAATACACACAAGAAAGGCACTTTAGTTTCTTCAGCACTGGTGTGACCCCCACTGCCGGCGTGCAAGCAGGACCAGAGGTCCACAGAGAGGTCACGGGCAAAAGCCACAGAGCAGATGCAGGAGTAAGAGACAGTGTGTGGGGAGGAGCAGTCCTCGGGTAGAGGAACGAAGACAGTGTAAGGCTGAGCCCCAGTAGCATCAACACAAATGGTCGGGTGGCCGGGTGTGGCAGCTCGAGATGACAAAGCTGGAGGAGACGCTGTTTTCCAGCCTAGAAACTGGAGATGTGGGGGCCTCCACAAGAAAAGTGGGGACCCTGGCAACGAGACACAGGGTCGGGAACACAACCTCGGCCGACTCGAGGTGGAAATGGAGGGCTCCCAGAGGAACATCTGTGAACATCCACAACAACAAGGAACCAAATGTACAACCACTCGGCAAGAACCTGGGAATGGACTATCCACAGATGCTCTGGACCCTGTTCCCAGACCTGAAGTACTTAATCCCACTCCACCACTCAGAACACACACTTCGTAGAGGTACAGGGTTGAATTGAGTACTCAAGACACGACGGCCAGACTTCTCAGCTATAGAAGTGGACATGCTTGCAAACAGCTGAAGGTATGGCTATCTGTCGTGCAGCAACAGACAACTAACTACAACACCAGGCAAATGGCCCATGGACCAAGACGGTAAAATGAAGGCATTTTCAGAACACTAGGTCTTGAGATACTTGACCCCATACTCCTTCTCAAGAAGCTACTGAAGGATGAGCTCCATCAAAAGGAAACAAACCAAGAACCAAAATAGACAACATGGGCATGAAGTACACTTCCTTTGGGGGGGGGGGTGCCACTTCCCTGTATCTGTGCATATATGTGAACCACTACACTGCACACACATGGCTGTGCTCCTGTCCTCTCTCCCAGTCCCAGTCTGCCGACCACCCAAAGGGGAATGCCCCACTGCACCCCAGGGTGACAGATGTCGGCACCGAGGCAGCATGTGGCAGCAGGCAGGGCCAGGTGAGGCCCCCAACCATCTACCTTCCTTCTCACTGGGCGCAGAGGGCCTAGCAGGGCCAGACCCACACTCCCATCTGTTCTGGCCTGTCTACACATGTCCTCCCTTCCTCTCTACATCCTGCTGCCAGAAGCTGAAGGCATTTATTCTGCCCACAGAAATGCTCTACTTTGACCTCCTCTGCCGCTGAAAGCAACAAATGGCCAGACTACAAACAGGAAACAGAGCAGCCGCAGCGTCCAGCCATGTGCTACACAGCCGAAACAGTGGCCTGGCCAGCTGCCCCTCAACACAAGCAATGCAGAATGCCAGGGACTCGGGGTCTCGCCCAGGGACATGTGTTGAGGCACTCTGTCCTCGGGGACATAGGAGTTGGGCCATGACCCATGGCTCGGTTGAACTCCTTTTCCCCTCAGAGCCCTTGTCTCTAGAGGCAACACTGCCCTCTCTTTACAGTCAGGTTTGTGTCTGCTACTCACCATTTCAAAATGAACTAACTAACATATTTTAGGAATATCTACCCAGAAGGTTAAACTACAAAGAAAACCAAGTAGATTATAGCAAATATGTAAAGTCACAATGAGATGTGTCTGAGGAAGGGGCTCCAGGAGCTTCCACGGAGCTGAGAGTTCTACTTAAACTGAGTGGGTGGAGGGTATAAGCTGTGATTTTGTCATTATTATTCTCTAACAGTACAGACATGTGTGTAGATACCATATACATGTCACAATAAGGTGGATATTACACGAACAGGACGGCAGACTATAAGTTGCCTCACAACATTAATTCTCGCACTCCTTTGTAGAAATCGAAATGTCGGCAATGTGACCTGCTAAAACACAACACTTCTCACCATCAGTTCACCAAGCTCTGGTCAATGAACTGTAATTCAAAGTATTGTATGGGAACTTCAGATAGGTTCCATGAAAGGAAGAGGGTGCCCTCAGCCCAGAAGACATGCAATGGCTGGTACCCCAGCAGCTCTCCTGGACTATAAAGTGGCCTGGAAGGTGAAGACCCAACTCTGAGGGCAGGGGGACAGAACAAGAGATGCCTAGATCTCTAACAACATTATGAAACACCAGACGAACTTCCTTTACATCAGCTAGAAATAAACTTGTATCATATTTAAGCCAATGCAAATTAGTGTATCTGCTCCATGTAGCCAAACTAATCCTAACACACAGCAAAAGTTAAAATGTGCATAATAAAAAACTAACTTACTGTTTAGCCTTTGCTTAGCAAAGTGCTAGATAATTCATATATAGCATGTCATTTATTCCTTTCAACTATCTCCATTTTGCAGACGACATAGATGCCAAACCTGGTGTGGTAAGGTGGCTAAGGTCATGTAACTAGAATCAGCAGAACCCGGATTCAAACCTAGGGTTGCAGAATCCAGGTCTCTGGATCTTTTGCCATTAAAACTATACACTCAATCAGCCCAACCACCCTGTGAACAGAGGCCCTTCTCTGGCCTCCTTCAATTGTCCTGAGCTGCACGGCAACACATTCTATGAAAAAAAACTAACTTCCTGTGACTCTGTGCTTGGGAATCTACAACCTCTCACCTACAGAAGACAATAAATGGCACAGATCATAATAAAATAAAGAGCTGGAGGGGAGCAGAGCAAAAGAAAAGATGGTATCCACCAATACTAGTCTTTCTTGAGGCTACGTTCTCCTTTTATTAAGTTTTGTTTTTAAATATCAGTTACTACATTTCAAAACTCATTTTTTAAGGTAATTAAACCACTCCCTATCTTTTCAGAGATTGTGGTGATCGCTGAAACTTGTTACGAACTGTTACTCACTGGACTAATGTAGTCTGTAACCTGACAGGGGTCCCCAAGGCCATCCTCTGACACACAGACGCACTGTGAGGTTCCAGAGTCTCTGCAGAGTGGCGCTACACCAATCTGTCCTGCAAGTCCTGTTTACAGAGTATAGGCCAGCCCTGCATGGTTCCCACTGCCCGTACTTGTGGCAGAAGGTCACCATTACATTGTTCCTGTGGTGATCTGCTGACACCTGCATCTAACTTCCAGCCTGGGCCAGGGTTGAGAGGGGACCTTCTTCTTGGTGATGAAGACCCTGAAAAACCTGAGGCAACAATCATGACATGCCACGTCCTCCCAAATCCCCTGCACCTTCTCTAGGGTCCCTTACCTGATCCTGAGATGAGAGCTCCTCTGGCATCTGCCACCCTTCTTAGAATGGTTTGTAGTTAGCCAGACTTTTTATGACATTCCAAGAATTGGTTCAATTATTTGAGGTATTATGTGAACAGGGGAAAATGCTGCAGATCTGTCCATTTGTGCAACATTACCCTAAATGCTTAGTTCATCAGCTAAATCTCCCCGTTTGCCATTATGTAATGTGCTGTCAAGTCAGGGCTCACATTCCATTCCTGCACACCTAATTTTTCAATATAAATGTAGCACTTTACATTTAATCTTTCCTTAGTTTTAGCACTCCCCCAATGTCTTAAAAATGATCGTATACCACGATGGTCATCTAGTCTTTGATCTATACCTCTCAGATGTCTGCCATCAAAAAGTGTGATAAGGTTTTATGCGTTTATTCCAGATGTTGATAGAACTTCTCCTAAAATAGGAATCACTAACTCAAGATAATTTCCGATGCACAATACACATTATTTGCTTTTAGAGGCAAATTACATAAATAAGAGCTACTTAGTGACAAGCACCCAGAATGTAAGGACAATGCCATGATGACGTGAATCTCCCCATTCCTTATAACTTAAGTAAAACTGGATTTTAGAGGTTAGAATAGATGCTTTCATGGCCAAGGATGATACCAGAAACTGTTCTCCCCAAATGCATGCTTCCTCCCATGCATCTCACTACCTGTGTATACAGAGCTCCCATCTGCTTTCCACAAACAATCCAGGAATGTAGATGTTACAGAAATACAGTTGCAATTCACCTGGCAGTTTGATGCTGCGTACGTGCACATGACAACACATTGATTTTACTTCTACCTCCATGCAGACATCTATGTAAAGAAATCCATTAGGCAGACAGTTCTCATCTCTATTGACTGACAGAGTGACAATTGAATACTTTTCACCTTCCAAAGTGACTGACAGTTAGACACTTAAACAAGCCTTCAAGTTGCAATAATAGTATGAAACACTTTCAATTATCTGAATCAAACAAATCCATGATCCTACTGGTTGAATGCATTTTTCTGTCTGCTGCTATGCCTGGCTTGGTTTACACTATTATTTGGATAATTCTGTGCCTATTACAAGAATGTTTTTCCTGAAGAGTAAATTCGTTTTATAAGTGATGATTTATTTTTTTAAATGTTAGAGGTTCCTATAAACATTTAAAACATGGGTAAATATATAGCTTAACCAAACCTGCTTATTTTTCCTTATGAACTTTTCCAAACCTAATGTTGTACTCTAAAAGCATCTTACGTGGGTATCAGCTCTTGCACTGTAACGCATGCTTTTAGAAGAAGGACCCATGAATTTAAGTGGTGGTATAATGATAACAGTTGGATTAAGATACAAAAATCACTTCTCGTGTTTAGTCTACTTATCTTACATCCGTAGCCTTATGGATCGCCTGACCTCTCTAAAAAGCTGGGGTAAAATTTAACAGGTTAAAGCCCTTTTCAGTTAGTTACAATCTAAATATGCATAATTATCAACCAAAAAATAAATAAATAAATAAAAATAAAAAAATAAAATAAATAAAAAACCTCCTCCTCTAGGCATGCAGCACATAGAAAAGGTCTTGCAAAAAATCAATGAATGAAAAGGAACCAAAGAACAGTAACTGTACCTCACCAAACTGCAAAGACTAAATGGCCTCATGCTTTGTTGTATCCCAGCTGATCACACTGAAAAACAAACGCATACTTATGACTTAAACACAAACACTGCATACAGCCAAGCAAGTCAGACCAGGGTGACTCTAATGTGCTAGCACTGTGCTGACAGAGAGAGAGTCAGGATGGAGCAGAACTACTTCAAAAAAATATGATCATTAATGGGAGGGTTGGTCTTTTAAATTAAGCAGCTACAT
This sequence comes from Canis lupus baileyi, assembly GCF_048164855.1. Classification (NCBI taxonomy): domain Eukaryota; kingdom Metazoa; phylum Chordata; class Mammalia; order Carnivora; family Canidae; genus Canis; species Canis lupus. Next base: position 5,483,906 of record NC_132838.1, read on the forward strand.
CAAAAATGGCTGAAGCATTTTAAGAGCCAAATTTAGTGAGGAGTAAAAGGATCTAAAAATAAAACATATTCATACATGTTCCCCAAATATTTGCCTTAGTAACCATGACATATAGTAACTTAGTAGCTTTGAGGATTCAGTAAACTTCTGCTTCTCTACAATAGTTTCTGTTTTGTAGTAAATGGAGGCAAGGGACAAAGAAACTATAAAATAATCTCATCTTTTCACATTTATTCCTACTTTTCAAAATAAGCAGCAATGGCTGCTTAGCCTACAAATGTGCTTTTGAGAAATGCAGATAACTTGGGAGTGTGGAAACACTTGATCGGAATGCAAACAGATACAGTTAATGAACATAAAAATTACAGTTCTCAGTAAAATCCCATTTGGCATTTCAACTAAAATACGAAAACCCAGGAATTGCTTTTTAAAGAGGCCTAGTTTGTGATCAAATAAAAAAAAGAAATGACTTTTTTTTTTTTTTTTTTTTTAACTAAGGGACTTGGCCTTTCTCCTTGAAGTCAGGTTACTAAGCGTACAGCCTGTGAGAAGTCAATACTATTTGAAGGTGCCAATACAGAATTTACTGTGTGCACAACATAAAATGGCTCTGTAAGGAGACCGGCTTTGCAGGCTACACAGCAAATTGATTTTCTGAAAAGGAATGTTGCCTGTATTTAACCTAACAGTGTAACCCTGTTGTACTACATGGAAAGGGATCATGCATATTGATTTCTTTATTACAATTCTTCTTGTGATCAGTAAACATTCACAAAACACTCTATTCTCAAAGAAAATCGTGTGGTAAAAAATTCACTACAGAGATACTGGGTTTTCTTTGTGAATTCTATGTCATCTGCTTTTACCAAATAGTACGAATCAGTTTATTTCTTAACTTTCCAGTGTCTTCTTTCAGCCTCTTAAAATAATGTGCATTATCAGTAAATCTGCATGAGTTACCTGCACCATCGTTATACTAATTATGAGAAATATAAGTTTTTTAATTTTAATCTTTCAAATTAAAACAAGTGTAGGAACATTCATTGCTCTTTCAAAAGAACTTCTTAAAATAAATTTTCCCAGTGTGTCTACAATCCCCTCCAACAACATTTTAAGAGCAACTGCTCACTATTTCTAGAAGAACACACAGAGAAACTTAGATGCTGGGTTGGTGTGCATCCAGTGACGAAGTTAAAACACAGCAGTGATGGAACATGAATTTTATATTGCTTTCTTTGTAGACAATTAAACTTATAAGTCTGTTAATGTGTAGTTTCTAGAATCAATGTAAGCAATTAAAAAACTGCACCAAAAATGTTTGGTGAGGCATAATTACTATAAGGTCACTAGATATTATCTGGAGTCAGTTTAGTTTATCACATTACGACATGACAGGACGTGAGGCAAAAATTATAAATTCCTTCCCTAAATCTGTCCTTTTCTGATCTAGATGGATGAAGAATAATTAACTCTTAATTATTCAGATGACTTCAAGGCAGTTTAGGATTCAGTGAAGATTGCAGTCATTTTAACCAAGGAAGGCAGTCTCTCCCATCATTTATCAAATGTGCAACTTGACCAACGATGAATAAAAAAATCTATGTTTACCCACAGCCCTAACTGGTACCTTAGAGGTTGTTAAGCAACAAATTCCCTTTAAACTCTACCATATGCAAATCATCAGACACAATTTGCATTTTAAAGTATTTAACTCTACATATTTATTGGATTTTGAGGCCATGCTGATCATTGATTTATGTGCTTCTGGCAATCATATTTCCATATTTGTATGATTTTGATGACAGTAATAATTCAAATATGCAGAAAGTTGTTCTTTGAACAATATCTTTAATTACGTCCTCAAAGCATCATTGTTTTGCCTGGTGTCCTGACAAAAAGGGTTTGAAATAAGAAATGGCATAATAATCCAAAATGCATAGAAATATATTTGTCATTTTCTGTATACTACCAAATGCACAGAAGTGACTTTTCACATTAACCAATCCTTAACCTTAAAAAGGCTACAAAACCCAGCAAACCTGTACCTAAATACTTTTATTAATACTGACACACTTTCACGACAAATTCAATCACACTTCATAACACTTGTGTTCAAAATGCAAAACCTGCCCCATTTACTTTGCCGCTAACTCAAAAAGTTTTGCTGCCATGGTTTTTTCATTGAAGTCATCACAAATTACATGCTTTCTTATGAAAGCTATCAAGAAATATAATCATTAAAAGATTCACAAATGTTTACTGTATTTGTTTCTCAAATACAACCATCAACCATAGCTCCTATAACCATTGTTGGGATAATTTTAGGATGATTTAGCACTCGATTGTATAAATAACTTTTTGACAACATTCAGACATATACAGCCATGAATTTTAGCTAAGTAAAACCGATGTGAACAATTAAGTAAAAAACAAACATCTTTTTATTTCATGATTTTTTTCCAATTTCATAAGTAGACATACATTGTTACATGCATTTATTCTGTAATAACTAACATCCTGCATGGTACTTAATCAACTCTGCATATGTTAAGCATTTTCAATGAACAATGGAACGGGTTTATTTTACAAAACACAAAAGAATCAACCCTTAAGGATAAAATGAAAATTATTAAAATGCAATCTTTAAAAAATACAAATTTATGTATTTATGAAATCAGAAATAAGGCCAAAAATATAACAGTATTAAGTTCTCTAGCTATTTCAAAAATCCGTGATCTTTAAATACCCAAAGAAGACAAATTTGGGGAAAAAAAATATTAACATGTGCTCGTTTCCCCAGATGGATATATAAAAAAAGCAAAAAAACATTATATGAATAATATATTTTAACTAAACAATTTAAAGCACATATACACAGTGTTTTAAATTCCTACCAACATTTACATTAATAACTATTCTTTTGAGAAAGCTAAAATATTTCTTTATGGATGTCTAGATCAAATTTAGTAGCTATCACAGTTGAATAAATGTCTACCTGTTTTTATGAGAACCCTCCAAGCAAATAACCATGTAACATAAACCCACATTTATGTTTAGCCACCCTAAATGTATTTTAATTAGGAAGACAAAATTCAGGAATATTCACAAACTCAGAGTCGTTCTAATTAAAACAAAAGTAGGTTGAAATATTTCGTAAATAATTTTACAGCTATTTTTACACGCATCATTTCTAATCATCATAGTGACATTTTACACATCAGTTTTCCTTTACATTATTTCAGACTCCGTTCAATATTCACCTAGGTGGTAACACTTTTCTTAGAGTTCTTCACTCATTAAAACTGTAAAACCCTGTCACCCTCTAAGTACGTCAATAGCAGTCAGGAAGACGTTTACTAAACAACTTAAGAAATAATAATAACAAGGACAAACTGCTGTTTATATTGCAGTGATGTTCCAGCGTGCTGGGAGGTAAGGTGACAGTGCTGGTTCCAGTTGTACACACAAAGAGGAAGAGAAGGAAGGGAAAGGCAAGAAGAAAGGAAGGGAGGTGGGGAGGGAGAGCAGGCTAAGAGCTGGGGGAGAACCTGTAGGGACACTCCTCGACTCCCCCTAGTGGTCACGCAACAAACAGCACCGCGGACTCTCCCCAGGGGCGGCCAGGATTGACGGAAAGGGTGCAGCGCTCGCCGCGGGGCGGGTAGGAAACATGATGCAGACAATGCCGAGACCAGGAAGCCCAGAGCCAAGAGTTCTGAAGGTGAACGCCTCAGAGCCGGTCAGCTACCTCTTGGCTCACCCTGCATATCTGCGCACACACCGCGGCACAGACCCTGAGGGAGGAGCACCCACACATGAATACCTGTGTGCAAGATCACAGCCAAAGGACACCACGGGTTTATCGCAGCAGATCTCATGCTCATCAGTTTCCCTCTTCACTCTCTTTTTGTTTTTGCTTCTGCCCACAATAATGCAAGTGGACAAAGAGGGAATCACACAGCAGTCCGTGTGCATTGTATGCTACTAATGTGTTTGTGAGCAATGAACAGGAGTCAGAAAAATCAGCAGGGGAACAGGGAAATAAACCAGATTTTAAATCAATCGATACTCTTGTATGAATTACATATACTCTACAAAACGCTCCTCTTGTTATAATCCTTGTTACAGAATTACGCCAAAAAAGGATCTATTTTAAGAGGTTACCCTCAATTTTACAGCTTTCACAGGCTTGAACTAGATCAAGAAAAGTCTACTTTCCACTGTGGAGATTAGCAACTCAGAAAATATTATGAATAAGCAAACAGGAAGCCTACACACACACACACATGCTCACGCACGCGCGCGTGCAAAAAAAAGCTAGTCAAACACTTGACTAAAATTACTGAATATCAATCAGTGAAAGAAAAAACACACGTACAAAGCCAACAGTGAGGAAAATAACCTTCTAAAATAGTGCACTCAAAGCAAGTCTATTACTGAAATCAAACTTCAGCAATGCAGGAAAACAACCAGGGTTTTTATTAGTAAGATTTAAATCATTAGCTGAATCTTAAAAAGTGTGTTAAAATAAATTAAGTGGTAGTATTGCAAATCTGCCTCTGATTATATAAATATCAAAATACAAAAGTAATGCTCTGGGTAAACAGTCTCCACATTTCTCCATGATGTCCGTCTGAGCCACCACTGTCGCCCAGTCCCCCCCGGCTTCCCTCTCTCCAGTTCGTTCCTGGGCTCCCTCTTGCCCTGTCCCTTAATTGCCCTCTAGGCACTATCCTTGTAATCACGGAAATGTTGAGCTTGGCCAGGTGCTCCAGAGGGCATTGGATATATCTCCATGGTTTAAGAATCAAAGTATACAATCAGTACGTCCAGGTTTGAAACGCCAGAGGGGACAGGACTAATATTGTTTGCATTATTAAAATCTGTGTTCCTTGATCCTTCTGTAAACTTACACTGCATGGTCTCAGGGTGGGGTCAAACATCCTTTGTCCTCTGAGGTCTTTAACAAATAGAGGATTTACTCATACATGTGTCCAAGTGTATGCATGTATATGACCGCTAACATGCATCCATAAAAAATGAACTGTGTACAAAAAAAAAAAAAAATCCCTCACATTTACATAAATTTTAAGTGTCTTGGAAAAATAAATCAGTTATTTTTATTGAAAGAAACCTAACTAAAGTTGTTTAAGTCCCTCTGATTCCCAAAGACTCATCTGAATATTCTAACTACCCCTTAACAAAATGTGTGAATGAAATTTCTTTTAATTAGTTACAACTGTGGGCCATTTCTTAATCGGCTTCCATTATAATGATAAATATATACAGCAGCATCAATAAAAAATACAAAATAATTCATTTGTCTTCAAAGGAGAACGTGGAATTTATACAATAAGCTCTAAGTGTGAAAATAAAATTCTTCTAGAACTTTGGCATTATTTTTATAATTTGTATAGCCAAGCAAAATGCTTATTAATAATAGATTAAGCAGTTGATTAAAAATGGATCTGAAACTAGTCTTACAGTACCACACAAAAGCAACATTTTCGCTTGTAAAATAAAACAGAAAGCTAAACCTTGAACTGCTGGTTCAACCAATACCTGCAGGACATAAAATCACATTGATATTATATATGTGTGCGCGCACACACACGCACGCGCACACACACACACACACACACACCTCAAAGAAAAACAAATATTCAGTGAAAGACAAGACAAATTGCACAGCGGTCCTGGGCGGGGAGGGGGGGGTAGTCTAGTCTTTTTCACATTTTTTTGTTGCATTCAAAACCCCCACATACACAATAAATTCAGGCTCATTTACTCAGATATCACACGGTTATATTTATGGATGAGGGTTAAAAGTCCATAGTGATACTTATCATCTCAGTGCTATACTTACGAGGTATTTCTATAGCCTTGTGGACAGACACATGTCCAAATGCAATGCAGACTTTAAGTACTTTATAAGCTAATACACATTTTTCCAAATAGAAAATCTGTATTTATTTTATTTTAGCCTGATTAAATTATGTTTGAAATATTCAGGTACAGATCCAGATTAATTAAAAAAACACAATTTTAAAACACATTACGTATATGTGTGTATTACTACATTTGAATTAATACTTTACAAAAGCTAGTAAACTTTGACAACACAAGTGATAAATGACTCATAGTGCTTCAATTTAAAAGCTAAAATAAATTTAGAAATAAAATGATTGAATTTAGGGAAGCAATAACTTCTGGAATATATACGATTCTTATAATAGTCTAATTTTTTATGTAATTCAATAGTTACTAGGATTCCTCTTATAACACAGAATCTTAAAAAGTAAATATTCTGTGATGAAACAAAGTAAATAATGGCATTACTACCCATTGATCAAAGAGGAAACAGGTGAAAATAGCACTTTTCTGTCATTTTAAGAAGATGCTCTTTTAAAAGTAACGATGCTAGATGACTAGGCACATGAAATAAGAAAAATGTGCAGGGCAGCTCATTTATAGTGATCCAGCCTTCATCTTCTGATTTAGTTACTGTAAAAAATCTATTACAAGTTCAATTTGGTAGTGAACTGTAGCCATCTACTGGAAATGAACAGTTAAAGCAAATGCTTAATATCATGTTTCTCTCTAAGAGACCCGTATTCTTTGTGCTTAATTTAGTGGACCAGAAAAAATGAACCACCCTAGATACAGTAAGATAAAATTTAATTTATTATATTAGCCTCACAATCCCAAACCTGTAAAGATATATGGTTTAGTAGTTTAAGATGTTATTTTCAATGTAACCTCATATTTTCCATATAAATAGCTTTCCATCACTAAGAGATTTTTCTTGGTTTTATTAACCTATGTACTCTAGGACTTACATTCTTAAAACATGTAGCTAGGCAAATTCCAAAACTGTAACTAAAAGTTTTAAGTCAAAGTATCCAGCAAGTGTCTTTAGTTACCAAATTACAAGCTAGATGTATAATCACAGTTTTGGTACTCTATTTTACTTAGTGTGGCATTAAAAGAATTTTCATAAAAACAGAAACAAAAATTGAAAAAAAAAATGGTCTGGCCAAAACATGGCCTTAGTTTTTCTGATAGAGAGACTATTTAAAATAATAATTCTGTTTAAATATCAGAGCTGCTGCCACATTTTACTGCATGATCATACCAGGAGGAAACTTCAGGCACTAAATGCACCTCATCTACAGGGAAATAAACTCATTCTTGATGGACAAGAAATTAAAACCGTATCCTGCATTTTATACTTCTTTAAATAGTCCTTCGATATCAACCATCTAATAGTATGTCTACTATCAAGTTCTTTTTAAAAATATAAATGCTCACTATCACAACTACTTCTTGAATTATCAAGACCTAACATAATCACTGCAATGCAATGATTTAATTTCAGCTATTGCTAATGAATCTTAAGAGTCAGAACTGACACTGAGGGGGGCACTTGGCAGGATGAGCACTGGGTGTTATACTATATGTTGGCAAATCGAACTCCAATAAAAAAATATACAAAAAAAAAGTCAGACACTGAATGCTGGTTAAAATTATTTCAATACATATAAATTTCATCAAATAAAAAGAATCTAATGAATAATGTACTAATACATTCATGATAAAACAGACCAACGTAAATTCAAATCTTTTCAAAAACAGAAAGAAGGTAAAATAGTTTTATTTCTATCAAATAACATAGGCTATTTAAATAAGTTATTAAAGGGAAGTACTTAGTATCATGATTATATTAGATTGATAAAACCCTCTGACTTGAAATAATTAACATATGATATAGATTAACTTTTTTTGAACTTAATAGGCAGTATCACTATTTTGTAAACGACATTAGTGAAATTGATAAGAATTTAATGTAAATCAATATACAGTGGTGAAATCCATTTAATTTCTAAAACCCACCTTCATATACTAACATTCCGAGTACAAAACAGATTCCATTTTTACAGCTAGCAATATTAGTTCTAGAAATAATAATATACTCATATGGAGGAAAATTCTGTTAATCTTGAAACCAAAGATATAAAAAAAGCCCAGTATTTTCCAGATGTCTAAACATAAACTCATATTACTAAGTTCAGGTGGCAAGTGGCAGTTTTAATAGCTAAAAGACACTACTGCTACTCAAGATACAGAAAACTGAGACTATGCCTTGTGAATAAACTTTTAAAGTGATTCAACTTGAAATCCCTTCTAACTAAAGCAGCATAATCTATAATGGCCAAACTGGGAAAATTTCAAAGCAACCGGCTAATCTGACCCAAAAACATACAGCCAAGAGAATGGCAATGATGTCAACGTCCTGACTGCAGCCACTGTGGTTATCTGGTAAGACTTAATTTGGTCCAATAAAATGTCAAGCCACACAAACCAATTTCAATGAACTCTATAAAATCTAAACACAGATTAAACATAAGGCCTGGACTCAAATATCAATTATTTAACATATCTCTAGATAATCTCTAAAATTTTCATTTTTTTCTGCCAGTCTGTATTTGACAATCTTTGCTAACACCCTCCCTTGCTTTTATGCAATGTTTCCATTCATCCCTGATATAACTGATACAAAACATAAGCACAAATTTATTCCAAACTCGCTTATGA